>NC_072776.1:32530999-32730944 GCF_022539595.1 Amphiprion ocellaris | reverse complement strand
TGGTAATATTGTTTTGAACTTCATATCAAGATACATTTTGATAAATTAAGTTATTAAAAAACTCGGACATAGTCAGGGCTTATGTCAAGCTATTAGCTAAAGCTATGCTAGCGTCTTTGTAGGATTTACTTAGACACTTAGAGCTAAATGCTAACATCAGCATGCTCACATACTCGTTAAAACTTCTGTTATTCAGCAAGTGTGTTTACAATGTCTACCTTTTTAGCTTAGCATGCTAGCGTGCTGTCAAAGCTGAAGGAAACACCATCGTTAGATTGTATTTTGTGAGGGACACTATCTTAACCTTTATGTTAATCTCCAGTACTGTTAGAAAGGAGCTGTGTTTTTCCCCATTCACTTCAACACAGTCAGAGATCTACTGGACCTTAAACAAAAGTGGAACTTAACTTAGAAGTCCAACATCAATATTTGTGAGCAAAGAAATAAACTATGTGTGGCAATATTTGTTTAATACTTTACATTAAGACATATTTTTGATATATGAAGTTATAAAAAAAAAACTGGGACATAGGTGTGTACTGAGTGGAAGATTTTACAGCTGGAAAAAAAACTTTCCATCGGATGGACAAACTGTCATGGAGACACCGTTCCAGTAAACATATGCAGCTATACCACATAAACATAAAGATAAAATCATCAGATAACAATCCTGGACTTTGGCTGTCAGCTGAGGTGAGCTCTCTGCCGTTATATAGTTAATGTAAAATACTTTCTAAACATTCTGACATTCAACAACTCCAGGCAAGTTCAGTCTAACCTGGCTCCCCGAGGGTCTCTGTGTGTTACCATTAGTCTGGGTCTGTTGGGGTCCCTGGGGGCCACAGTCCCCTGGTTTTGACTCCTGCCAGACGGAGTCTTTGCTCTGGGCCCAGGCCCGCCGCCGCACACAGGCCATGCTCATCGACTTCAGTCTGGGATCTGAGGATCAATGGAGCATGAAGTCATCGATCGGGTTGGGCAGGTATTTAACGCAACAAACACAGCTGAGTCAGAACAAACACACACAGCAGGTGAGCAGCTGAGGCATCACATGAGTCCTCATCCTGCATATCTGGGACGGCTAACTGTTGTTTCTGACAGTTATAAAGACAGAACTGAAGGACCAGCATTAATGCAATATCAGACTGAACTGCAATATACCCAAAAACTCACAGGAAAGAGATAAATCTGCATGAATGCTTCGAATTTATGCCACCAGTAACAACAAACCATTAAAACCAGTGGTACCAGTTAATCAGCACCACCTTCCCTTCACCATTTTTATAGTGAATGTAAAACAACACCACAAACATATATATTTATAAAAGTTATAAACGTGGCATAACATGTTTGTCTGTATTTCTAGTTCATTATTTCAATGGTTTATCAATTCCATAAATTATTTCAAATTTTATCCATTCATTTAGCAAAAATGTATCAAATGTATACTTTTAGCTCAGTTTATTTTTTGCTATTTATATTTTAACAGTTTTTTTAATTTAATTAATTTTAATTTTTAATTAATTTAATTTATTTAATTATAGAGGCTGTTGAAGACGACCCACCTGTAGCGGCGCTGGTTTCCATTCCCAGAGCTCCACTCTCCATTTCTGATCAGTCAGAGAAGACTGACGACTCTACAGCGACATCAGCAACAGGTACCTCACCTGCACAGACACACACAATCCTTCATAGTTAGTGGCTTATTTAACAGAGACGGCGCATATTAACAAAGATTTTGCCTGTTTTTCATCTCTGGACAGAAAAAACTTAAAGGGGAAAAAACATTGAAAACAACAAGAAAAACAGAGAAGACTTTTACAGACATAGCACCACAGAGAAGTCGGTTTTAAGGGTTTTTACAAATAACTCGTGAATTGACCACCCCTGACCACCCACTGGCTGCAGTCATTCTCTGAAATCCATGTTTTCTTGCCATTTTTGCTGAACTTTGCATTTCCCCATTTCCTAGTTCTCCTCTACTTTCCAAACATGCAATTTTTGGCAATTGTACCCGACCGGCTGGAGCAATTTTTGCAATGGTTCGGCATGTTTACGCAGATGCACATATCTGACGAATCACAGTCTACATTTATATATTATCAAATATTTTTCTTGAAAATAGCAGAAAGAATTTTTAATGCCACTAAGAATGCCATTTAAGGCCTTAATGTTTGCAAAATCAATTTAATGACAATTAATGCTTTTTAATGCCCTGCAGAAACCCTGTGTTTACTCCCAACAGGAGCCTCTGACCTCACTGGGATCTCCAACACTGCCAGAATGAGACGTGATTTCCAGAGGAATTTCTATGGAAGAGACGTGGAGGGAGATGAGCTGGAGTAAAAAGGAACAGGAGGAAGGGAGATAGTTTGGAGAGATATATGAAGTTTCACACAGCTAGGGAACACTTTATTACTTTTACATTCTATATTCCTTATTTCTAAATAAATGACTTAACTCTTGATTTTTTTGTTTATATTATTATTTAAGGATAAGGATAAGGATAAACTTTATTGATCCCACAGTGGGGAAAGTTCACCGTTACAGCAGCTCCAAAGAAAAAGTATAAAGGCAGTGCAGGAATAGATAAGAAAAAGAAACAGTGCAAAACTTGCAGAAAAAAAAACATTATATACAGATGATTTTTGGCTGAGGTGAACAGACAGCAGAATGCAGTGAAGAAACACTCAGAATGGGTCTGATAATGATCTACCAGACTGAGCCTGGACAGCATCTCTGTAAAGAAGTTAGAAACAAAATTCTAAGCTGAAGCTTGTGTGTTTGATTGTGTTGGACATTAGAGCTCATCAATACGACTAACACGCAGATATCTGTGTGTAATCTCAGCTGGGCTCAGTGTGGGTGTGTTGGTCATTAATAATAAAGGAATCTTCTCAGCTTCTCATCTCACTACTAAACATCCTTCCACCGTTTCATCCCTCAAACCAGCAAACAGTTTGTTAGCAGCCAAACACTTCCAGTAGCAGCTCTAAATTAAAAATGAAGTGGACTTATGGCAAATACTTCCTGAGCAGTGGAGTTACTGAAGCTATCTACAGTGTGCATAGAATCCTATTACAGCTGGAACTAAAACAACCACTGACGAAGGTAGAAATGTAGAGATGTTCACATTTATGAAAATGTTTATTATGAACATTCTCAGCATGTTTAAAAGTTCCTCCCTGCATGTGCAAATAATAACAGAACCACACTGAAGTCATTAAACTGCTGCACATCAGCATCCTTCTCTATCCCACATAAATAATAAAATAAACAAAAACAATTTAATTGGAAAATGTATAATGTATGGTTTTTGTGTGTTTCAGATAGCCTAGAACTGCGGTTCCCAAACTATTTGGCTTGGAGTCCCCCTATAAGACGCACCTCACCCCTAGAATTTTGCATTTTGCAGACGGTCCCTGTTCACTCGTCGCACAGCCTGCTGCTCATAGACATCAGTCATTTCTGCAGCTTGAAAGACAGTGACCTTTGATTAAACTGGGCTTGTAGCATATTGTCTACCTTACAACGGTGGAAAAGAGGCATCGTTTATGTTTAGACAACGTATATTTAATGAGTTATTGATGCCGGAAGTCCGAATCTGTGAATGTCTTCCAACTTTACCGAACTGTGTTTTGTTTCCTGACGTCGTAATTCGCTGGCTTCATGCTGTCATTTACGAGCATTTCACCACAAATAACATAATTTTGTCTTGTCCTTTAATAAAACCAAATTTAAGGTAACTCTCGAGGTATAGCCGGAGTTTTTAGGTACTGATGAATCTTCACCAGTTTTGCGTTTTTCAAACATCGTTCCCGTCAGTAATTTTCTAACTGCACACAGAAATAATAAATCGGGATGAGCGAGCGAGAAACCAGAAGAAAGCGTGGAGAGAAGTTGAAAGATCAAGGAGGTGTGGCCATCGAAGTAGCATAAATGTGTTTCAAAAATGTTTTATAGGTAGACTTATGATGACACAGTGAGTCTGTTACTCTGATTTTATCCAGAATTGGAAAATCTAATTTTTATAACCTCAGCCTCTGAGCAGACAAAGCTTTGCCCCCCTCTGATCTCTGGCGTCCCCTCTATGGGGGCACGGACCCCAGGTTGGGAACCACTGCTCTAGAAGATGTGTTTGACGCTATCTTTGGGAGCACTTGAAGGCCATGGTGTATCAGGTGAAGATACGAGACATAAATCATCTCGGAACGTATCACCAACGCCATTACAAGCAGAACTTAAACTGTGCTAATTCAAGTTCATCAAATATAGATATATAGGTAGATATAGATATATATATATATATAGATATATATAGATATATAAAAGTCATATTTCCCACCAAGACGGCCAACGTGCTGTTTAGCGTCTTCCATTTAGAGTTGCTTGGTTCTGCCACTACCAGAACAACATGCGCTACGGTAAGTCTACTTGGACAAACTGCCCAAAATGCGTTGCCGAATTTTGAGTGATTGTGCGCTGCAGATGGAATAACTGCATTGAAATCACATTAACCCTCGTGTCGTTTTAACGTTTGAAAATGTGGGAAAAAAAAAAAAATATTTTCACAGTGAAACTTCTGATGTCCACATTTTCAACATTTTTGGGAAATTTTTTAACATTTTTTGGTGGAAAAAAAGAAATGTTAAAAATGTTTCTTAAGAACATTCACAAAAAATCAACCAAAAAACAGCGAATATCGCTGGATTTTGGTTGATTTTTCTTGTGAATGTTCTTAAAGACAATATTAGAAGTTTTACTGACATATATGTAATCACTTTAGATATTTTTAGGATTTTTTTTGGAAGATATTTACTCATTTTTTGAAAATATTTACAAGAATTTTCTTGCCAAATTTGGGGGATTTTTTAAATACAACTTTTAAGGGAAACTTTTAAGGAATTACTGGAATTTTCTTCCTTAAGGTTTGGCAAATTTTCAGAAATTTGAGGAATTTTTTTTGCGGAATTTTTGGATTTTTTTCAGACAAGGAAACAATATTCCTTGGTGCCTGTAAATGAGGACAACAGGAGGGTTAATCGTGATTATGGATAAATCTGCATTAACGCATTCATTTTGACACATTATATTTTCAGACTCCACGTTGTGGGTTGGAGAGACAGAATGAACTCTTACCGATAACATTTATCACATTCACATGCTTATTGGAAGAGACACTTGAAGTTCAAATCTTAAGCAGCTACTATAAATATATATGAACTACACTCACACACAAACCTTTGAGCACTTGAGAAAAAGTTGTATTTTGGGCAGAACAAAGTTTTAGAATTAGAGGTACGAGGACACGAAGTCATATTTTGGGTGGAATAAACCTTTAAAACTCTATGTTAGGTGGACTGTACTGTATATATCTTACCTCTTTTGCATGTGTTGGAATTCTTCATATAGTTTTGTTTTATATGTACATCTGATTTTATTATTTATTGTTGTTAATTTAGCTTGTTTCAATGCACCGTCCAGTGGCAGCGACTGACATTTTCATGCCCCCATGTATGATGACAATAAAGCTATTCTACGCTAATAACAGTTACCTCATCTGTTATACTTCCTGAATTCATATATTTATTGGAAGAGATGCTTGAAGGTAAATTCAAGCAGTTACTATAAATATACAGTCTGGAGTTACTAGAGTCTCCAACCTGTCATATTTGGCAAACAGCTCAAATAATCCGTAATTATGTGTAAAATTTAAGCCATCATAAAAATCCCCATCACTGAACACTCATTAACAATGGTCTCAAAAAATATTAGCATTTCATGCAAAAACAATCTGTCAAAGCAGTGATGATTGAGATGAAATAGTTCTTTAGACTGATTGATTTGAGGCGTAACGGCCCATAAATGACACCAAAGGGAAAATTCCATCCCGCCGTTCAGACACCTGAGCTGGCATCGAGTCAACAAGCTGTGAAAACTAAAGCAGCGAAGTGGAAGTCAAACATCACGAGGAGAAGCTGGAAGAGGAGGAAGAGGATGGAGAGGAAGAAGATGAGAGGAGCCAAATGTGAATGAGAACATGTGAAACAGGAAACGAGTGTTTAGAATGATGAACAGAATGACTTCCTGTCCGAGTGAGGAGACAGACAGTTTATTTTTAGATTCCTCTCTGATGCAAAACCAACCGGAATGTCAGAAAACAAAAACAACAACAACAGAGTCGACTGCTGCAGCATCAGAGACAAACGATGCACAGATCAGATGTTCAGTCGAACTCTTTAAGACCTAAAGAGGTTTTAGAGTCACTGAAGGACAACAGAGCATCCAGAGCTGAGCCGAGCAACGAACCGTGATGCTTTTTACGATTTTCATACAACTTTAATGACTTTCTTGCACAAACAATTCACAAACTAAAGAAAACGGCAACAGTTTCACACGCTTTCCTGAGCTAACATCTTCCCTTGTTTGTCCGAACGGAAACATATTTATGGTTTTACAGGATCTTTAGTGATGCATGAACTAAACTATCTACATCTGTGGATAAAGGAGACTGGTATCAACTCTCATTTTTGCAGCTGGATGTTCTTACAGCTGCATTTTTGTTTTGTACTTTATCAGCCTTGGTTTAGAATTAAACGATTATTTGAAATAAAACTCTTATTTCTGCAAACTCTGGTTTCAGTCGGCACTTTATGCTGCGGCATAAATGTCACAGAAAACAAAGAAAAAGTGGCAAATGGTCCTAATTAGGAAGCTAGAACTGAGAAACATTCTGTAGTTTTATTTGAAAAAGAGCATTTTCAGTTCATTAGTTATTGAAATAGCTGCAAACTTTCACAACTGACGTGATTAATTATTTATTTCTGCTGTGTTTTTTAGACGTCCAGGTAAAAATTTAACATAATAATCAGAGTTTTAATGACTAAATGTCAGCATGGAGTTAAAACTCATAGACATAGACATACCCAAGTATAGAAAAAAATTACATAAAAAAAGACACACACACACACACACACACATATATACACACAACCTATTTGGGTCTTACAGGGTTAAATGCTGCTGCATCAACTCTTCACAAGACTTTGCTGTTTTCACCTGCAAATTATACATCTAATAATCAGCAGCTATTCATTGTTGAACATGTTTTTTATAAAGAAAAAATACATTTTGGTTCCAGCACACACATATACGAACAACAATCAGCCCCTAAAACGAAACATAAAAGAACCAATTCTAGTTACTGGTCAGAAAACACATTTTTATAACTGCAAAATTATAACAAAAATGTACAGAATGTTAAAATCTGATCGAACTATTCACACAAAACCTTATTTTTTTTTTAATATAGAAAAGAATTCTGGCAATTATTGCACATTTTAATTATGTAACTATTTGAAAATAAACATTGTCAGGTATTTCAGGGATTATTTACTCTAAAAACAGAAGTAAAATGATTAAATGCGATGCTGACGACTAACTCATAGAGAGAAATTTATTATCAGAGGAAGACGGCTGCAGATTGAGCCTGGAGATGTAACTCATCACAATATTGGAAGAATGTTCTGAATATTATCTGATGTAAGCAAAGCATGAATCTACGTTAGGTGATAAACTATTTAGAAATGTGGAGGGTTTCTGTCTTGGCCTGTTTTATGTCGCTGTTAACTGAGGATGACCCACTGACTGCAGGAATATTCAGCTGACTGTTAAGGAAACCTGTCGACCGAAACACAAACCAGATCCCGAGTGGAACCTGCACCGATGCGACCGTCCACTGTTTCTGCTCCAGCAAAACGCAGGCAAAGACTTTAACGTTTGTTTTTGGGATTAATGTCAAAAATAGTCGCCTCAAAGACAGAACAGTGATAACAGAAGCATCAGAGAGGTGTTTTATGAAACAAACATGAAAAATTAAGGTGGAAAATAACTCTAAAATCCATTTAGGTATACATAAAACAACTCTTCTAAATATGGAAAAGAGATGAAGAGATTGAAATCAACTATTTATATTGAATTTGAATCTAATTTCATGGAACTTTAACAAATACTTTTTACTCGACTACATTTACTTGATCACATTAGTTACTAGTTATAAATTAAGATTATGCAAACAAAACATAAACAATCAAAACATGAATGACATAAAGAGATGGAAAATATCTACATATATTCAATTTGACACATCACCACTTAAATTTGAGTATTTTAATTCCAGTGAGTTACGTTTACTTTATGACTTTAATTATTAATTACAAATTAGGATTCTGCAAACATAATATATGAATTTACATTATAAAAATGAAAAAATATGAAGAGACGGAAAATAATTACATATATTGAATTTGACATACTTGCACTTTACTTAAATATTTTAATTTCATGGACTTCATTTATGTAAGAATTTAACTTTTTCCATTTACTCGATCATTTCCGTTACAAAATAAGATTTTGCATATAAAAAAAATATACATTTCCTTTTAGATATAAAAAAGAGATGAAAGAAGGAACATAATTTCATAAATTTTTTCCTCGACTACATTTACTTCTTTACTCTAGTTACATATTAAGATCCTGCAAACAAAACAAATGAGATGAAGAAAGTATTTTAATTTTAAACTTTATTCACAGGACAAAATTGTGTTTTTTACTCCACTACATTTACTTCATCACTTTAGTAAGTGGTCTCACATTTAAAGTCTGCATCACAGCATATAAAACTACTTTTAATATATGAAAAACGGATGAGGAGATGGAAAGATGGAAGCAGATTTTAAGACTCAAAGGCTTCTTTTTTGGAATCAATGTGATCAATAGTCGCCTGAATTTAGGTTTAAGAAGCTTGAATCTAATTTATTAATCGACTAAATGTTGGAGTTCAGTATCTGACTTTAGATTATGGAAGAATATTTATTTAGCTGCACTCATTAGTCTGGTAATCCATTCGTTAATTAAAAGAGAATTAGTCATCAGCTGTTCTGATAACTGATGAGTTCTTTCAGATCTTTTAGAAACAAAAAAAAGCCAAACCTTTCCTTTGTCGTCGGCTGTATGATAGTAAACTGGAAATATTGACGATACTTCAGTAAAACTTTGAGCTGTGGAGAACTATAAGAAGCATTTTTCACCATTTTGTCACATTTCACAACATTTAACCGACTAAATGTTGAAGTTCAGTATCTGACAAGTCACTTCTGAATACGGAAGAATATTTCTTCTGCTGCACTCATTAGTCTGGTAATTTATTAGTTAATTAAAAGCGAATTAACCTTAAATATTTGAGGTTTTGAACTGAAAATTTAATAAACGTTTTGCACCATTTTGTGACATAACTATTAATTAATTACCTATAAATGAGTTTAATGGACACGAGCAACGCAGCTTGTTTGTCAACACGCTCTTACATCACACACGCGCGCGCGCGCACACACACACAGTACTGACCTTACAGATGCTGATCTGTCATGTGAACCTCCTCCAGTCTAATAAACTCCATGAATCTGACCTAAAAGCAGCTCAGACTGAATAAATCTCCTCTAAACCTGCTTCTGTCTTTCTGTCTTTCTATCTCTGTTCTGTCTCAGATCAAACCAACTTGCTGATCCAGTTCTCTGGTTCCTGCTCAGTGGGGCTCCACTGACAGCGGCTCACTAAAACCCTCCACAACGACAGCAGCGGCCTCTCAGCGGGCAGAGCGGCGGCCAGCGTCCCGGTAACTCACCGTCATGGTCCTCCGCAGTCCGCGTCTCTGCTCCCGAACTGTCACAAAAAGAGTCCAAACTTTTCTAAAAACACTCCAACATTCCTGCTTCCGCTTCCTGAAAGCAGCAGCGGCGTGGAGGAGGAGGAGGAGGAGGATGGAGGTGTGTCTTCTGGAGGCCGCAGCGGACCAACAGCGACACCTGGCGGACATCAGCTGTTCTTACATCAGCTGTTCTGACATCAATTGTTCAGACGTCAGCTGTTCTTACATACATGTTCATACGTACATGTTCATATATGTTCTTACATGTTCAGCAGTCCAGTAGTCTAGGTTTACTCCTGATCATATTGACAAGAAATTTAATGTAAATAAATAAACACATAAAAATTAATTAAATAATACATAAATATTTATTAATTCTGAATTTTTACTTTATTTTATTTTTCATTTATTTATTTAAATCAAATTCTTTTTCAGCAGTCAGCATCACTTTTTGGTTATTTTATAAATAAATAAATAAAATAAGTTCATAAAGAACACATGAAGTAACCCAAAATTCAGGAATATGATATAAATATATACATAAATATGTAATAAATAAATACATACATACACATAAGTTCATAAAGAACACACAGAGTAACCCAAAATTGATGCTTATGTATGGCTGAAAGTAATTTAAGGTAAATAAATAAATGAATGAATAAATAAATAGAAATAAAATAAATAAAATAATGTAAATAAATAAATGACTAATGAAATAAATAAGGAAATCTAAATTGATTAAATAAAAGTATGAATAAATAAATAAAAGAAGTTTGTAAAGTACACATAAAGTAACTCAAAACTGATGCTCATGAGCTGCTGAAAGGGATCTGATAGAAATAAGTCAATAAATAAATAAAAGAAGTTCATAAAGTACACATGAAGCCTGTATCTGGGTATGTAGGACCGGTAGTCCAGAGGTAGTGATGGTGGTTTGGAACCTGGAGAGTGCAGGTTCAATCCCCCACTCTGCTCAAGCTTTTTTTTCACATTTGGGCAAAAAGCTCTTTGCGCTCTTTGCGCTCTTTGCGCTCTTTGCGCTCTTTGCGCTCTTTGCGCTCTTTGCGCTCTTTGCGCTCTTTGCGCTCTTTGCGCTCTTTGCGCTCTTTGCGCTCTTTGCGCTCTTTGCGCTCTTTGCGCTCTTTGCCTTTTTCAGGCAACTTCTTACTTTCGCAGGAACCACCCTTCAACTCCAATCCACTGACACTCCACACCACAGACCACAACCTTTCCACTCCACTATCATCCTCCACAAGGTTCCCAGTGGGGATTCGAACCATGACCCTCCACATGACAGACACACAACCTATGTGTGAGCTATCTTTCACACAAGGTCCTTCGTGGACTTTGTTGTAATGATGGTTGAAAGAGGTTGTCATACAGCCAAAGTATGTATATATTGTAAATAAAGCTGCTGTAACAATGTAAATTTCCCCTGGAGTGGGGAGAAATAAAGAACTTTATCTTATCTTTATCTTATCTTAAAAAGTGTCAAAAGAGCCCTGGGCTGGATTCGAACCAAAAACCTCCCAGATGAGAGGCAGACAACTTACCACTGCGCTATCCTTCCTACTGGGTGTAACTGTTAGTTTTCGTAAATGATGGTACACAAAACTATTAAGGAGGTGAAGATAATAAAGGTACTAAGGTGGATTTCAACCGGGGACCTTCAACATGCCAGGCAAAAAACTTACCTCTACACCACCTGTCCTACAAGATGCTGCTCTAACTTTGCTTAAATGATGCTAGCAATTAGTACTGGAGCATCCAAAGGACACATAAAAAGTGTGAGTGGGGATTTGAACCATGGACCTTCAACATGTGAGGCACAGAACTTACCTCTGCACCACATTTCCTACAAGGTGTTGTTGTAAATTGGCTTAAAGGATGGCATCAATCAGTACTGGAGCAATCAAAGGACAAATAAAAGGTGTGAGTGGAGATTTGAATCATGTGAGGTACAGAACTTACATTGTAGGTTTGTTTCTGAGACTGAATACACCCAATCTCATCTGATCTGCAAAGCTAAGCAGGGTTGGGCCTGGTTAGTATTTGGATGGGAGACTACCTGGGAATACCAGCTGCTGTAAGCTTTTTACTTCTCCTCACAACCTGAACAAGACACTGCTGGTCATTCACTAGAGACAGCTATCAACTAAAACCTCTTGGTTTCTTTATTATACACTCTATGAGGTGGATAAGCTGCAGCTCATGCTGATTTATTGCTGGTTCTGGTTGGAGCCAAAGAACAAAGGCGTCACCTGTTGGAGCAGCTGATGTCCTGCAGCCTCTTCACCACAGAAAGCCTCTGATAGCTTCAATTCTTTACACTCTGACTGCAAGACACCAATCACATAGGAACATATACATGTGTGGAACAAAGAGCTGAGCTGACACTCAACATGTGTTTGACCATTTATTGATAAAGACATTCAAACATGTCTAGAGATAGAACACCAACGCACGGTGTAAGAAAGGTCAGAACAGACTTCACCTGCTCAGGAAACTGAGGTCCTTCGGGGTGCAGGGAGCAATACTGAGGACCTTTTATGGTTGTGTGGTGGTATCAGCCATCCTGTATGGAGTGGTCTGCTGGAGCAGCAGCATCACGGCTGCAGACAGGAAGAGACTAAAGAAACTGGTTAAGAAAGCAAGCTCTGTCCTGGGCTGGTGTTAGACAGGAGGATGATGACAAAGCTGTTGTCTATCATGGAGGACATCTCCCACCCCCTGCAGGAAACAGGACCATCACCAGCAGCTCCTTCAGGGACAGACTGCTTCACCCACGATGTTTGAAGGAGGTCCTTCCTTCCTGCAGCAGTCAGACTGTGTTCAATCAAGCCTGCTCCCAGTAGTTCAGATCACCCATGAAGTAACTGCAATAAAATGTAAATAAGTCAATATGTGCAATTTCACAAGGTTTTTTTTTTTTAACAAGCATTTCTATTTCTTCTCTAAGGAGAAAGCATCTATTTATATCTGTGCACTGAGTGCTGCTTTTCTTTTTACTTTTTTTCCTATCTGCTACTGCCACACTGAAAATTTCCCCACTGCAGAATCTACCTATCCATCCATCTATCTATGGTCCATCTACCTCCCTACCTATCCATCCATCCATCCATCCATCCATCTCTCTCACGGGTGTGGGGGTTGATTCACCTGTTCTCAATCACCTTAATCCACGAAGGCCCGGTTCTTCATTCTTCCGCTCTCTGCCAGACCAGAGACTTTGAAACCAGAACCTTTCTCCTACAATTAGTCTGGTTTCCCCTTTTTGTTTTCACCTTGGTTTAGTTATCCTTTCTGTGTTGGTTTTAGTTTCATTCGTTAAATAAACTCCTTGTAATCTTTGACCTGTGTCTGCAGATGTCCTGTGACACCAATGATCCCATCTGATATTTAGCATGTTTTCAATTATTGGTCCCATTTCTTAAAAAAAAAAAAAAAAAAAAAAAAGCCCCCTGAAATCTGATCAGATAAATGAATGTGAAACTACTTTGGGTCTGCTGCAGCTGCCTCCCTCTGATCTTGTTCCTGCCCACAGCACAATCTGATCAGTGAAACACTGAAGGACAACTTCAGCATGTAAAACATAAATAAGCAAAGGCTGCAACTCGTGATTATTTTAATTTTAACTTAACTTTATGTGCTGTTCAAAAACTTTATTTTTTCTGCAAATGTGTAGTGATTCCAAATCTTGGTTATTGATCTCCTTGATTACAAAAAAAAATCTGTATCGACCCGGAAAAAAACCAAACATGTCAGGCACCCTATGATGTTAACTGTTTGCCTGAATGTTTTTGTTTAAAATCCTCAGTAATAACCTTTGACTGGTTGCTCTTAACCCTGTAAAACTCACTGCTGCAAAAATACAACATCAGCTTATTTTTTAATTACTATTTTCTATTATATATATCTGAAATAAACCCTAATCTGGGGTCTGACAGCAGCGTGAGGTCAAAGAAGCTGCCATCAGCTGCTGCACTTCTGTCCGTCCAGCAGATGGAGCCATGGAGCTGCAGTGAAGTGAAGAGCAGCACAAGGCAACCACCACTTCCATCCACTGACGCATTCAATTTGACTGACGCTAATGTTTTATTGACTTCCAACCACTAAACCAATAAAAGCTGCAAGCAGCGTTGGACGGTCCTCGCATCCGAGCGGCCCGACTGGCCCACGCATATCCACCAGGAGGCGCTGCAACTGAGAGAGTAAAGTTTCAGGCAGATTGGAGCATGTACAGGCTACTTACACAGCACTTCCTGTTTCATGGCGAGAAATCCAAAATGGCCGCCAAGTGGTGCAAAGATGTGATTAGGGCCGGACTCTGATCATACATGTAAAATTTCAGGCAGATTGGAGCATGTACAGGCTGGTTACACAGCACTTCCTGTTTCATGGCGAGAAATCCAAAATGGCCGCCAAGTGGCACAAAGATGTGATTAGGGCCGGACTCTGATCATGCATGTAAAATTTCAGGCAGATTGGGGCATGTACAGGCTGGTTACACAGCACTTCCTGTTTCATGGCGAGAAATCCAAAATGGCCACCAAGTGGCACAAAGATGTGATTAGGGCCGGACTCTGATCATGCATGTAAAATTTCAGGCAGATTGGAGCATGTACAGGCTGGTTACACAGCACTTCCTGTTTCATGGCGAGAAATCCAAAATGGCCGCCAAGTGGCACAAAGATGTGATTAGGGCCGGACTCTGATCATGCATGTAAAATTTCAGGCAGATTGGAGCATGTACAGTCTGGTTACACAGCACTTCCTGTTTAATGGCGAGAAATTCAAAATGGCCGCCATGTGGCGCTATGACTGTGAGTGTATATCAACCTATGGACGTGATTAGGGCTGGACTCTGATCACACATGTATAATTTGAAGCAGACTGGAGCATGTACAGGCTAGTTAGACAGCACTTCCTGTTTCATGGCAAGACATTCAAAATGGCCGCATTCCGCTGGTAACTATGGCCACGCCCTCAGACTTTTGCGGAGCATTTTGATAACTTTTGATCAACCATGACTGGTGTCCATCCTGACCAAATTTGAGCTCTCTCGTGGTTACGCTGTTTGAGGTTATAGCTTTTGAAAATGTCCAAAAATGACAAAATTGTCCAAAATATGAATCATATTTCAAAATGGCCGCATTCCGTGGCTCGCCATTTCCACGCCCTCAAACTTTTGCAGAGCGTTTTGATAACTTTTGATCAACCATGACGGGAGTACATCCTGGCCAAGTTTGAGCTCTGTCGGGGTTAAGCTGTTTGAGTTTATAGCTTTTGGAAATGTCCAAAAATGACAAAATTGTCCAAAATATGAATCATATTTCAAAATGGCTGCATTCCGTGGCTCGCCATTTCCGCGTCCTCAGACTTTTGCGGAGCGTTTTGATAACTTTTGATCACCCATGACTGGAGTACATCCTGGCCAAATTTCAGCTCTCTCAGGATTACGCTGTTTGAGTTTATAGATATCAAAAAATGTCCAAAAATGACTCATAATTCAAAATGGCCGACTTCCTGTAGCATTATGGGTAATGATGCAAGAAGCTTTTTTGTGCGTCTTGATGAGTTACATATGTGTACCGAATTTCAGAAGTCTAGGTCAAACACTGTCCGGGGGCTGAATTTTCTTAATTTTCTAGGGGGCGCTATTGAGCCATTTTGGCACGCACGCGTGCCATTTCCCTAAAATATCAAATTTTTCGCCGGTTCTGATGTGTGTGGCGATTTTCATGCGTTTTCGTGTATGTTTAGGGCGTCAAAAAGGCCGATTTCCCGGCGGACGAAGAAAAATAATAATAATAATAATTCTTAGGGTTTCAATAGGTTCCTCGCACCACTTCGTGGTGCTCGGACCCTAATAATATAATTAATACATAATAAGAAATATTACACATACATAAAGAAATATATAAATAAATATACATAATAAATGTAACAAAAAATAATAATATGTAATGATAATATAATATATAAATAAGCATAACAATAGTAATAATAAATTAAATATGACACTAAATAATCGTATATGATGATAATATAATACATAAATAGTAATAATAAATATTATACATACACAAATAAATATATGATTAAATATGCGTAACAAATGTAAAATAAAAAATAATATGTAATGATAATATAATATATAAATAATATCATAGCATATAATAAAATGGTGTAAGAAAATTCTGAATAATATTACACATATAAATAACTAAATAAATACATACATAACTATGCATCGTAAATATAACAATAAATAATAATACATAAATATATAATAATATAATATAATAATATATCAGATAATATCAAAGCATATCATAATAAAATGGTGTAAAAAAATTTCTTTGAACACAAACATTAGGCTGAAAATAAATCTTTTCATCATTCAGTGCATCAGCCTCCATCTGTCTGTATTCCTAACTTGTTATTATGAGCGGCCATGTTTGATTTTGGGGGTAAAATGAGCCGAATGACATGTTTAAGTTGCATTAAAAATAATGTGCAAAATGCATTATGAGCCGAGGACTCTGCTGTTTGTGCTACTGGTGAATTTTCTGATTTTTCTTGTATTTATTTATTGATAATCCCTTCATATTTGAGGTTTTTCCAGCTTTAAATTGTGTTGAACAGAATCCACAGGGTCTTCTGCTCTTTGTGTGGTTGTGTTTGCAGATTGTGTTACTCAGTGAGAGTGTAGAGCTGCTATAAATCCACTCTCCACACTGACTCGCTGCTTCTCTTCCAGCTCTAAACGCTCCATCAGCTAGCATGGACGGTTCAACGTCGATGGAGCAGATCCGGTTTAAACTCCCCCCAGGAACACCGACGCTACATCCGAGTTCAGCAGATTAGACACTGTTTGGCTGCAGTTTTGTGAGATGAAGGTGGTCAGGGTGCAGTGGTGGAGTTTAACTTTAGTATGCAGACTGAACTTAGAAAACTGCAGTTTAATTCAAACCCAAACGTGCAGGAATTTTAAAAATGTGTATCATGATAGTCTTGAGTTTCTAATGACTAATAATGACCAATAACTCTGGATTTTCTCTAATAGAATCATTGAAACACATGAATCTTTGTCAGTAAAAACAATCCAATTTATCTTTGACTCCTCTGGACAGAATTGGTTCAGTTCAACTAAACTTGTCATCTTTCTGACTCCGACTTGTTTCTTCATCAGTCCACAGGTTCTTGATGGGTTTAAGTCAGGACTTTGGGGAGACCAGTCTAGAACCTTCATTCCAGCCTGACGGAACCATTTCTTTACCACGTCTGATGTGTGTTTGGGCTCATTGTCTTGTTGAAACATCCAACTGTGTCCAAGATCAACCTTCTGCTGATGGTTTTAGGTTTTCCTGAAGAATGTGGAGGTGATCCTCCTTCTTCATTATTCCATTTACTTTGTGGAAAGCTCCAGTTCTACAGAGCATGATGCTGCCACCTCCATGCTTGATGGTAGGTTTGGTGTTCTTGGGGTTAATAAAAGACCCACCCAAGATAGTCTGAAACCAATCCAAAACCAGTCCTAAGAAGGTCTAAAACCAGGA
Source organism: Amphiprion ocellaris (assembly GCF_022539595.1). NCBI lineage: Eukaryota > Metazoa > Chordata > Actinopteri > Pomacentridae > Amphiprion > Amphiprion ocellaris. The sequence continues at coordinate 32,713,673 of NC_072776.1, read as the reverse complement.
CCAAAATCAAACTTAAACCAGTCCAAAAAATGTTCAGAACCAGTCAGAATACAGTCTGAAACCAGTCCTAAACCAAAACTGGAGCCAGTCTGAGAAACAGTCTGAAACCAGTCCTAAAACTATCAAAAGCCTTTACAAAATCTGGACAAAACCAAACCTAAACTACTCCTGGAAGAAATCCAAGACCTGCCCATCAGTTACCGTGGAGATCGGGCTCTACAGCATCGGTTACCATGGAGATCTAACTCTGCAGCATCAGTTACCGTGGAGATCTAGCTCTATGGCATCAGTTACCGTGGAGATCTAGCTCTACAGCATCAGTTACCATGGAGATCTAACTCTACAGCATCAGTTACCATGGAGATCTAGCTCTGTAGCATCAGTTACCGTGGAGATCTAGCTCTATGGCATCAGTTACCGTGGAGATCTAGCTCTGTAGCATCAGTTACCGTGGAGATCTAGCTCTATGGCATCAGTTACCATGGAGATCTAGCTCTATGGCATCAGTTACCGTGGAGATCTAGCTCTGCAGCATCAGTTACCATGGAGATCTAGCTCTGTAGCATCAGTTACCATGGAGATCGAGCTCTATGGCATCAGTTACCGTGGAGATCTAGCTCTACAGCATCAGTTACCATGGAGATCTAGCTCTGCAGCATCAGTTACCATGGAGATCTAGCTCTATGGCATCAGTTACCGTGGAGATCTAGCTCTACAGCATCAGTTACCATGGAGATCTAGCTCTATGGCATCAGTTACCGTGGAGATCTAGCTCTACAGCATCAGTTACCATGGAGATCTAGCTCTATGGCATCAGTTACCGTGGAGATCTAGCTCTACAGCATCAGTTACCATGGAGATCTAGCTCTGCAGCATCAGTTACCATGGAGATCTAGCTCTATGGCATCAGTTACCATGGAGATCTAACTCTACAGCATCAGTTACCATGGAGATCTAGCTCTGTAGCATCAGTTACTGTGGAGATCTAGCTCTATGGCATCGGTTACCGTGGAGATCTAGCTCTGCAGCATCAGTTACCATGGAGATCTAGCTCTGTAGCATCAGTTACCATGGAGATCTAGCTCTATGGCATCAGTTACCATGGAGATCTAGCTCTGTAGCATCAGTTACCGTGGAGATCTAGCTCTACAGCATCAGTTACCATGGAGATCTAACTCTGCAGCATCAGTTACCATGGAGATCTAGCTGGAAACACCTTCATGATACTGAAACTTTGACCTCATACCTGTTAACTCATGAATCTCAGCCCCCTGCAGGAGAGAAATAAACCCTGAAGGCTCCACGTCCAACCTAAAACCTGGTACTCTGACCTCCTCACTGCCTCCCTTTGTCCTGCTGCCCCTCTCCTCTGCCCCCGCTGCCCCCCTCCTATATTTAGCCGGGGTATTTGGGGCGACCGCTCCCACCCAGCCGGCTGGTATTTTGGCTCAATCCGTCTTTGTCAGGGACGGTCAGATCTTTGTGGGCGCAGACATCTCATGGTGAGACGTAAATGTTCCGATAAGCTGTGAACAATGTCGTTACACGTTAACGATCCCGGCTGGAAACACCACGTAGAAACGCCGACAAACACACACACAACACACACACAACACACACACAACACACACACTGAACAAATGCTGCCACCGCTGCGCCTTCCATCCATTTATGGTCAACTATTGAAGATATTCCAATAAAAGGCTTTTATTTTGAAACTGGGCTTGAGCTGCTGAAGAAATGTTTGATGTTCTAAAGTTGGTGAATTTGTTCTTAATATAAATGTTAAAAGTTCTTGGTGATAATGAACATAGTTTGGCTACTTGTTTCCAGACAGAAAAAACATTTAAGGACTCAGAATAAAATAAAACAAACTGTAAAACTCCTACAGGTCAATTTTGACCTGTAGGACGACAGGACAGTTAATCGCTTATATTTCTTCAGAATATAACAATAATGATACATTTCTGTTTTTTATCTAGAGCCTTTAGGGCTTGTTTGTAAACAGGTTTTATGGTTGTTTTCCAGGCCGTTGTCCAACTCGTTCCACAGTACAACATGTGGGGCAAAATCATCGCATCAAAATACAGATTAGCTGATTCCAGAGATAAATTATTTAGAATAAATCTTAAACTGGACCAGTTAAAGTTCATCCTATTAGTAATCTTCCTCAGCTGTTGTTTGAAATGAAGTTGTGAGTCTAAAATAATTCTTCAGTATTATAGTCCTAGTATTATAATCATAAAAAATGACTTTATTTACAACCAAACTGTAAAACTATCAACACAGTTTATGATAATTATTATAAATATCCCTCATAATTCTTCACTTTTTAATTTGTGGCCACATTTTAGACAAAACTAATTAGAGAAACTGATGGATGTGATTCATTGTTGACTTTGTTTATTAATTGTTGACATTTTCACAGCTAAGTTTTCTTCTATTAGATGGTTGTAAAACTGGAGTTGGTTCAGATGATGTCTTTTTAAGAAATCTAAAACACCTGGCTGGCTTTGATTCTCACCTGCTCTGTGATGAATAAAGTTTTTTGGAAGCTGAAACTCCAAACACACGGTGGTTGAACTTCTGTCTGCACCTGTAAAAGTTCATATTTGGGCCGTGTGCGAGTGATGAATGCACATTTATCATTTGCTGAAGCTTTCTGGAAACTTTTCCCTCTCCGCCTGCTGCACTGACGGGGTTCCTGTGCGTTGAGTTTTTGTGCACACTTTGCACACTTTCTCGGGGCTACAACATGTGTGTGTTTGTGTTGTGTGGGTTTGTTTCTCCAGCTGTTTGCAGGGAAAGCCTGATCCCATGTTTCTCCAGCTGCTCCCGGATCAGAACTCAGCTCAGTCTGCCAGCAGACCTGCAGGATCGTCTGTTTACTCGGCTTTCCTTTTTTCAGTCCTTATTATTGTTGGTAGTCGAGGAACTGGTGGAAGAAAAAAACCTTTTATTAAAAAAACCTGGAGCTGCTCGGTGAAGCCCCGCTGTAACAGATAATTACTGCCCCACAGTGCCAAAAGAGTCACATAGCAAATGAAATCCTGCTTTAATTTAAATCTATATGTTGCATTTTATAGAAAAAAATGTTACAGATTTATCCTGAGAAAGTGAATTTGACAGCAGCATGCAGGAGAGGTAATATAAAGGTCGATTATACAACATTTTAAGTAGAAAACAGAAGTCACAGGCCTTTTTTTATTTAATTTTCAGCCCAAAACATGAATTAAACCTGTTTGTTTTTGTAGAAAACAGAAGTCACATGCCTTTTTCTCCTGCAGAAATGTGAGTTGTACATTTAAAAAAAGGTGCAAAACTGTGCTGGTAGAAGAAAAAAGTTGTAAACTCATGTTGGTATATCAAAACAAAAAGGTGCAAAATCATGTGGGTAGAAGAAACAATGTGTAAATCATGCTGGTAGAAGAAAAAAGTTCCAAATGGTGATATAATATAATATAATATAATGTAATATAATATAATATAATATAATATAATATAATATAATATAATATAATATAATATAATATAATATAATATAATATAATATAATATAATATAATAAAATAAAATATAACATCACATAATATCATATAAAAAGGGTATTAAAAAGTCTAAATACAGTCTAACAATAAGAACAATAGATGATATTTAGTGTAATTTCAGATCAACAGGTCAGATCTGCTGTGATGAAGAACCTAAAAACTGTTCACTGGATGTTCCAGAACAGCAGAACCTGGATCCTCTGGAGGACAGAACATGACGGTGGATCAGGGAGGTGATGAAACCTGTCGGCTTCACACAGACACACAAAAACACACTTACACTGTCACATAAAAACACACAACTTCACACTGTCCCACAGACACACACCACATCATCACAGGACTCACATTTCTGCACATACGGAGATAAACATCATGAGAATATTCAGCCTCGTCTGCTGCTGTTCACAGCAGGTATTTATAGTGTGTGTGTGTGTGTGTGTGTGTGTGTGTGTGTGTGTGTGTGTGTGTGTGTGTGTGTGTGTGTGTGTGTGTGGACCAATTAAAATGGCAGCAGAGCGATGACTGTCGACAGCCAGGTGCTGGAATTCAAACCCTGACGCTGGTCTTAGAAGATAGAAGACGACGAGCTGCAAGGTTCTGAAAACGAAGGAAAGAAGCTGTAGAACGTCGTCTCATAATATATCAGTTAATATTTAAACTATAAGTACTGGAATACACACAAAAAATTTATTTATTATGTTTTTAAGAAAACGTTTTCACAGATGATAGATTATATGAATTCAGTCTTATTTAAGGTCAGAAAAGACAAAAAACGAATTATTTTGTCAGATTTTGCACAGAAAACAAACAAGATGACATAAATGCAATTACTGAAAATAAAAGTACATTTTTTTAACACAACACGTGGTTTAAGGTCATGCCCTGGTCTTTCAGCATTTTTACTAATTATTAAATATTTATTCAGTAATTTATCAAAAATTCTGAAGTCCTTATTTATTCAGATTTATATTTACTTTAATCGTGTACATTTATACAGTGTACAGACATAAATCAGATCAGATTTACCTTTTAAATTAAAATGGCTTAATGGCGTTATTCCAAACATTAAAAAACAGTAGAAATAGAAAAATAAAGCTGTAATCTAATTATATATTTATAGTGTGTGTGTGTGTGTGTGTGTGTGTGTGTGTGTGTGTGTGTGTGTGTGTGTGTGTATGTGTGTGGGTGGCATTGACTTTTTATGACAATTATTGTAACTATATCCTGAGCTTTTTCTGTTTTGCAAGTTGAAATCATTTTTTTCCTTCTTCATTTTATTTCGTCTTTCCTTTGTATCTAAAGATGACTTGAGAAAACCCACAAAGAATTCCAGTGTACCTGTAATGTTCTTTTGCAAATAGCAATAAACCTCCGTTCTATTCTATTCTGTTCAATTCTATTCTATTCTACATGTCTGTAAACATAAAATCCAGCTGTCCTGTCAAAATAAAAGCCTCTCTTTGGTGCTGCTTTACCTTTGCACTTGCACTGTAACGTTCCTGTCCACTAAATTCTCTCTATGCGGTCAGTACAATGATGTTTCCTCTTCGGTGTGAGTGTTAAAGTTAATAATCATGGATGGACGTTGTGGGTCATCCTGCTCTGTTGTCTACAGATGTCTCTCTCTCCCTCTGCTGATGTTTAAAAGTGTCCCGACGCCTTTTCAGGCCTTCAGCTGCAGCTCAGCTCCACTTCAGCTGGTCGCTCATGTCTGTCAGCGCCGCTATTACCATCCTCAGTGTGTGTGTGTGTGTGTGTGTGTGTGTGTGTGTGTGTGTGTGTGTGTGTGTGTGTGTGTGTGACCTTGAAACCAATGCTGAACATTATACTCAACACCTTCCCACATGCACACATACACATGCACACATTAGCTAACTTATATTCTCAGCCAGAGGCGACTGACCCTCTTACTGGTTTTACATTACGAACACATGTTCAGATCCCGGGCTGCACAAACACACTTTCTAACCCCCGAACACACACCTTTCCTCCCCCTGAAGTAGGCTAAAGGATGTTAAACTCATAGAGATTCAACCAAGGGGGAAATAAGGAGCTTAAATTATCAAAACAAGCTCTGAAAGTCAGGTGTAGTAATAAAGTTCTTTATTTTGAAGGCATCAGCTTCTGTAAACTGGTTGAAAACAAGTGGAAAAACAGGTAAAGTTTGTTAAAAGTGGCATTTAGGAAATAATAAGAATTAAGCTTAAGGATATTAAGAAAAATGTTTGGAAGGGTCAGGAAGCTTTTATTTTGAAATTATAGTAGCGTTTTCTGTATAGAGACAAATACGAAAGATTGATAGTACAGTGAACAGTGAATTATAGAATAGAATAGAATAGAATAGAGAATAGAATAGAATAGAATAGAATAGAATAGAAATATATGATTGACTTCCAAGGGGAAATTTCTGTGGTTAAAGTGCTAAAAATAAATAAGTAAAATATTCAAAATGCAGAATAAAATGCAAAACATACTATAATTAAAAATATACTAAATGCACAATAATATGTAAAATAAAATGCAGAATAAAATGTCAAATATACTATAACTGAAAATATACTAAAGTACAAAATAAACAAAAAAGTGAAATATACTATAATTAAAAATATTCAAAATGCACAATAAAGCCTTTAATATACTATAATTAAAAATATATTAGATGCAGAATAAAATGTAAAATATACTATGATAAAAAAAATTCAAGGTGCAGAATAAAGTCTTAAACATACTATAGTTAAGAATATGCTAAATGCACAATAATGTGTAAAATAAAATGCAGAATAAATTGCAATAATATAATAAAATATAATAAAATATACGAAATGCAGAATGAAGTGTAAAATATTTTATAATCAAAAAATATAGAAAATGCAGAATAAAGTCTTTAATATATTATGATTGAAATTGTGCTTCCCCTCCAGGGAGTCCAGTTGGAGCCGAAGCGCCGCGGTGCTAAAGCGAAGAGGCTCAGCGGTCATGACAATGTGCTAATGCTACAATGGGCCTCTAACGAGCCGGAGTCCGTGATAATTTAACGTTGGACAAAAGGCCGGCTGGCAGGTGGAGGTTCTGGCTGCTGCTCACACCAACAGCGCTGCACCTGCCTGCTGTCACAGCCTGATCTGGAGGAAAGTCCATCTGTGGATGGAGGCAGCAGCCCAGGCGGAGGGTCGGCGGCCTGCTGGGGGTCAGCGGACGGAGGTCACCGAGCAGCGGGTCGGTTTCAGCTCCCAGCATGCTCGGGGTGACGCTCAAACAGGAAGTGCTGCAGACTGATGAGGATGAGCTGTCAGCATCTTCATGTCAGGTAAGAACACCCAGAACCTGAGAAAGTGCCCCAAAGAGAGATAAAAAACTAGTTTAATACGGATTGTTTTTGCTCCTGTCACATTTTTACTCACTGTGGTTCACTTTTAACTGTAATATAAAGTCAGAAAAACCATGAAAAAAGAGACAGAACATGTAAAAGTAGATGAATACAAACAAAAAGAAAATACTAACAATAGGAGTAGTAATCGTAATAAATGGAAAAAAATATGCATATTTATGAATGGAAAAAGGAAAAAAGAAAAAATGAGTAGAATGAGATTTCTTTTTTAACATAACCTGGGGTTAAAGATCATGCTATGGTCTTTCAGCATTTTTGCCAATTATTTAATATTTGTTCAGTAATTATTATTTACATGTTTTAAAAGAAACTATGATAAGTTTTTATTTAAAATTATGTAACATGCAACACATCAAATGGGTTGGTCACAGTTTCTTGGTTTCAACCAAGTCCTCTAGAAACTAACAGCGATTAAAAATAAATACATAAATAAATACAAGCCATACATATATATATATATATATATATATATATGTATATATATGTGTGTGTGTGTGTGTGTGTGTGTGTGTGTGTGTGTGTGTGTGTGTGTGATAATGATAAAAATAATAATATTAAGAATGCTAAAAAATAGTAAATGAAATACTAACAATAATAATAAGGAATAAAAAAATAGAAAAAATATACAATATTAGTCATTTTTATTATTTAGTCATTATTATAAATATGATCGTAATAAAGATAATATTTAAAATGCTATTAATAGGAAATAAAAAAGTAACAGGAAATAAAGTACTAATAATTAAGCAATAAAAAAATAGAAAAACAATGAAAAAACATGCAACATTAGTAATTTTTAAGTTTATATATATATATATATATATATATATAGAGAGAGAGAGAGAGAGAGATGATGATATTTTATATATGATAATGATAAAAATAACAATATTAAATGAATAATACTATAAATACTAATAATAGGAAACAATATACTAATAGGAAATAAAGCACATAAAATAATAAAAAAGAAAGGTAAGGAAAAGTAATGTGATTTTTTAAAGTAGATTGTGACTTTTTTTTAAGACAATATGACTTTTAAACCCATTGGCAGGTTTAATGCTTAGGGAGTTAAATGTCACGCTTATGCTCTTTTCATAACCTTCAACACCATAAAAACAGGATTCTTGATAATTATTCAACAGGTTTTACTTTCAAAAAGACATCATGGTTAAGATTTTTTCTAAATTCTATAATATTTCTGTATTCAAAGCCAGTGGAGAGCAGAGGAGACACGTCGAGGCCACAACATCTGTGCTAATGTAAATGTCAGCAGGCGTCTCAGACTGGTTTCTGATGAAAACCATGCTAAAAATGTACACAGCTATGATACTGCCAGGATCTGGGCTTAAAACTATCCCCCAAATGCGACATGTGAGACGGGACGACGAGGAGATGAAGAGGAGACGGAGGACGGCGATGAGCGATCGGACAAGTGGAAGAACTGAGGAGGGAAAGGAGAAGAAGAAGAAGAGGAGAAGGGCAGCGGCTCGGTGACAACTCTGACAGCTCCAGGCCTTCAGTCCGTCCTCCCACCGCTGGGATAAATTTAAGTCTGGGGCCGGTGGGCTTCCTGGGTGAGGGCATTTCACACGGTGACCTAAGAAGGAAAAGAACCCACAAGTGTTCCCAAGTTATCATTGTCAGCCGTTAATCCGGACAGAAGAGGAGCTGCAGAACCAGATTTTCTGCTGCATTAGTAGTTTTGGCAAAGTGAACCAAAGTGGCAGCGCCCTCTAGTGGTTAGTGTAGTTATAATGGGGGCAAAGGGGAAGTTAGGAGTTGGTACAAATAGTAAATATTGTAAGATAAGATTGGATATGCTTTATTGTCTCAAAGGGGAATTTCTCTTACAGTCCAGCTGCAACTCCACAATAAACAGCATTAAATACATCAAAAATATAAAAAATACAGTGAAAGAACAATAAAAACAACAATAAGAACTAAGACAATAAAGTCCAATGGTCTGTACAGGCTCAGTCCCGCAATTACGAATATTGTACATGTCACAAAAAGAATATTTCTTGAAGTGTATAATCTGGGCTCTTAGATAACAATAGTTAAAAATTTATAGTGGCATGGTGGCGGTATCATGCTGGATTCATGTTTGAAGAGCCATAACCTGAGAAATAATGTAAGTAGAGTCCTGAATTTTGCAGGTTCATTGATAGATACATCTGGTCTACAATGGTACAACCCTGCTTTGATAGAATAATACAAACCAGTTATATGATGGTCCAAATTTGGTCAAAAATGTCCACGTTCTTCTCTATTCCAAAACCTTTATTTTTCACCCTAACATGCTGAAAGACCAATAGGAGGTTTTAAAATGTAGAATATGGTGTCAGTCAGATATTTTATGAGAAAAACAACTACTAAAATGATGTTTTTTTGCATTTGTGCCCAATATCTGAACAATCATTGAGCAGGTATGATGGTGAAATCACTCCAATAATGTCCCAACTGGAAGAGTTCTATAATATTTTTATTGGGCTAAAAGAAAAATCACCCAACTCATAGTACTTCAAGTAATTTTTTGAAAAGTGATGCTATAAGCAGTCTCATTTTGGGATGTACATATCAATAAACCTGTGAAATTTCAAGACTCCAGCTTCACTATTTCTAAAGTTACGGCTTCAAACATTGAGCCACAGCATGATCCTGCCAATACTATGCCCAGCAAAAATGAACATGACTTCATCTTCTTTAAGAATAATTAACTCGAAAACTAATGTTACCTCTGAGCCTAGATGTTACAAATTGTTAACTCAATCAATAATCAACATTTTAAAATAAAAAATGAGTCAAATTGAAGATGATCAGGCATGGGGCGTTCAGTGAATTGAAGCAAAACAACCCTATTCTGTTCTATTCTATACAATGTGATGTCTTCAAGGATTTTGTGACCACAGAACTGAAGATATTTCATTTTCTACATTACTTTTCATTGTATTTCACACCAAACTGTCGATCTTAGCTTTGACTGGACAGTGATACCACTATGGTGGACCCAGCTATGCTTTTTGAACTGTCTGACTCTTGGAGAAGTCTTTGAGGCAACCTCACAAACGGACAGTCAATTTTCAATTCACTGTCAATTTGGATTCCCAAATTTGTGAACAAACTGCAGTTCGACTCCCTTTTCTGGTTGCTGCAGAACAATTTTGTCAAATTGTCACAAGAACATAAGTCGTGACCCTGGATTTGACCAAAAACCTGCCAAAGTGAAAGTTTCCTGGACTTCATTGAGCTCTTGACTTTTCCCTTCACGTTTCTCTTTGCTGTCTCGAGTGTCCCATAAATCAGTCGGTGTACCCAGACGTCGGACACCCCGCAGTGGCAGGACGGACTTAGTTTCTACCCATCAACCCCTTGCTCTGTTCTGCGTAGATGTCTGTTTGCATTCCTCTGCTTGTGTCCGTCTGCCTTTTACCCTCATGTACACAAACGCTAAGTGGGTGTTCGAGTGGCTTTATGAGTCTGAAATGAGTGTTGAGCCTCTCCGGAGGACTCGTGAGACTAATGAGCGAGCTGAACACTCCCACACTTCATTCACGATGACAAAACCCAGGCAAAGACTTCAACATTTGCTTGGTCGGCTCTTAACCATTTGTTATTCGCTCCTTTAGCATGTGTCCGCTGCTGACGCCACCTGTTCTGAGGCGTTATTTTCGATCCTGGAGCATGCTGGGATGGGAAGAGGACAAGAGGGTAAAGATTTAGTTTGGCGCTGGACGGTACAAGCTGATGAAGCGAGACACTTCATTCCTCTGGGGAGGGATCACGAACATGCCTGCATCGAGTTCTGCTTCCTCTTGTTTCTCAAATTAGAGCCTCCAGTTGCTTTTGCAGGCCAAGCTTGAAATATCTCTAATGGCCAAATGTGAATTAAACTGAAGTTAATGTGAGGATCATCTGAGGAGGATAAGAGTTGGTTTTGTGTTTTTAATTGGTCCAAATCTCATCTTAATAGAGAATTTTTGCAGGCATTGATGAATGTGTGTCTAAAAAGGTATAAATTGAGGAAATGAGGTCCGGTGTTCCTCAAGGTTCAAGTTTAGGTCCTATTACTTTTAACCTTTACTTGTTCATGTCAACACTGTTGTTTTTTCTTTTGTTCTGTGATGTGTTTATTGTATTTTTATGCATTTTTGTTTGTTCTCCTGTTCTCTCACACCTTCACACTCACCCTAACTGGTCGAGGCAGACTGGTGCCCTCCCTGAGCCTGGTGCTGCTGGAGGTTTTTCCAGTTTTCTCTCTTTGAGCAAACCAAGAGAATCCAAAGGAAACTTTCGATTTGATGGGTTTCAACTTGACTAACTATATTTAATATGACATATGTTGTCAATTAGCAACTTAAAAGTAAAATAAAATTGCATTTATCTGACAACTGCTACACAAATAAAGTCTAATTGAAAGGAAAAAAGTTGCGTCTGATATTAGCCTTGGACACTAACAATAGTTTTAACGATATTTATCAGATTTTCTAAGACGTTTTATTCTTATATCATGGTTTTAAGTTTGCCTAAACTCCGTTCTCAGACTCAAACAATGAAATGTTGCTGAAAACTCTGGAATGACCAAAAAAATACTGCCTACACCATCTTTTTTTACTCACAGGCCCATATATAGATTGAAAGAGTGACTGTAAACATTCCTTCGTTCCATACTAATGTAATTTCAATATAAGTGATGGAGGACAAACAGACATTCAGTTTAAAGTCAAAGAGGAGGACAAAAAAACAGAAAATATTCATATTCAAGAAACTGCAGTCACAGAATTTACACTGCTTTTGAAAAAAATGCTGATTTGACATCAGTAAGTGAATCTGCAACAAATAATCTGTTCGTTGTCATCTTATGAAATAATATTCTGATAACTGATTAGGTAGTTTGAGTAATTTTCAAAGAAAAGTCTAAGTTCTCTGATTTGCAGTTTCTGTAACTCCTTTATGACTTTAAAATGAACATCTTTGGACAAAACAAGACATTTGAGTAAACACTCACCCACGTTTTTCATTAAACTATCCCGTTAATCTGCCAAAAATATCTCAAAAAAAGTCCAAAAAGAAAAAATATTGTCCACAGTTACTCAAATAATGTCCAAAGTGAGAAAAAGCTTACTTGAAATTAGATCCAAGAAGTGAGTTTTCTCAAATTTTCTCTGTAGATCAGCAAAGTTTAATTTTCTTTCAAAATCTGGACACTCCTTGAGTCATTTTGGAGTCAAGAAGTGTCAAAATTTTGATACAAATGACAAATACCTCTTTCAAAACAACTCCAAACTTGACCTGACACGTAACTTTCCTCTGTAGATAGACAAAGTTTGGTTATTTTGTTCTACAAAACACTTCTTCAGTCATTTAGAAGTTGAGAAGAGTCAAAATGTTGGCCCAAATGTGACACTTCTTTCAAAACAACTCGAAACTTCTCTAAGGGCTTTCTCATCCATCACTTAAAAAAAAACCTCTGCAGGAAAGAATGTGTTCAGGGCCAGAGTGGGTCAGATGAAGAATTACTTGTGCTATGGCGTAACAAACATTCGACATAATAGATCAGGAAAGGTCCTTTGCATGATGATGAAACATTTTTGATTTACAACCTTGGAGAACGAAACTTTGATAAAAAATACGTGTTCGTGTCTAAAGTTTCCAGCTGTTAGATTTACAACAGAAACGTTTCATCCGCTGCTTCTTTCTGCTTTTCAATCAAACTTGCCAGAATCTGTACGTATCCTAAAACAAATTGTGTCATTTTCACAGTGCTATCGGGTGACTGGCAGGTCTGTGCAGCGGCTGGTGTGGATTTGAGATCAGGCCACAGCTGTCCAACAGAACCTCACAGCGCCACCATGTTCCTGCAGGGCTGGATAACCTTCCCGTCTCTGGGGGGAAACTCAGAAAGGCTGCGACCATCTGACACCAGGAATCCGGAGAATGACGCTGTCGCTCGGCTGTGCGAAGCCGATGCATCGACGTGTCATCTCCGAACCGTGTTTATCTGTTGGCGCCCCGTCGTTAAAAACCTCCACATTCATCTCGTCACTAAATCACTTGAAGAAAATATGCATCTCTGCTCATTTTGACTTTTATTCCTACCATCCCGTCCTGAACCTGTGGCATATTTTTTCCTCCCTGCGGTTCATTCCCACGCTTGGACTTGCGAGTCCCAAATACACTCACATAAACACATCGAGCAGCGAGGGTTTGGTGACATGAGCCGGTGGCACTAAAAAGGCTCCGGTGATGAAAAAACTCCCGGGAAGCCTTCTTCTGTTTCACACCGAGCTGAATTTATGAGCTCAGCACTCAGCATCCCCGACCTCCTGCTGGGAGTCAGAAAGATGTGAGTGGAGGAGATTGAGACATGGAGGAACTGAAAGGATGGATGAGATTAAAGAAATAAAGAAAAAGAATCCAGAGGAAAGATGTGAAAAAATGAAAAACAGGATAAATGAATCCAAGAAACTAGAAAAGCCCAGCAACCAGGGGATGTTCTCTAACACTGGATAACACGACCTACAAATTCTAATAACGTTTAAAAGAAAAATGCTATCTAAATCAAGTCACAATGAGTTGTGGTGTTAGTCAAGGTTCAAGCTTAGGTCCTATTACTTTGTAAAGTGAACTAAAGTTTAGAGCAAGGTAAAATGTAAATATGTCAAGTGTAATGAGATAAGACAAAGCTTGATAAATTCCAAAGAAAATAACAAACATATAAATAGGTGTTGATGAATGTTTGCCTAGAAATGTATGAAATGAGTTGTGGTGCTCCTCAGGGTTTGAGTTTACGTCCTATTACTTTGCAAAGTGAGCCAAGTTTAGTGCAAAGTAAACTGTAAAAAGAAAAGCACTCAGAGAGTGCAGCACTCCGCCAAGGCTGCTCAGTTGTTGTATCATTTCCGACTGCTGAAATCTTGCTAAATTCATGGCAGAAATCACAGCAACATAGAATGTTACCATTCAATATAAATGTACCCATAAACAAAATGACCTTGTGCTGAGCACAGGCGTGTGTTATGCATGTGTACGTTATGTACAGATACCGAATCACATGACCTAAATATGTAGCGGGCGGAGGGAATTGATGGGACTCAGAAACACCCCCACAATTTAATCAGTTGTTCCTTGGATGATTTCCGATGGTTAAGTCCCAATAAGTCTGCAGCGGTGGATTTGTAGTAGGATCATAACCATGTGATCATCAGCAGGCAGCTGACGTAGTGTTCACTTGTTGTCATGGTTACAGTGACGCAATGCTGCTATCTTGCAATGATACAGAAATCTTTAACAAATCCATGGATCCAGACTATAAGCTGCATCACTGCCAAAATCTAATCACTTGGTCCTTGTATCATTTCTGACCTTCCCTGAAAATTCCATCCAAATCCGTTATTCTGTTTTTGAGTAATGTTGCTAACAGACAGACAGACAGACAAACCAACGCCGATCATCACTTAACTCCGCTGTGTTCCCTGGTGGAGTAAATATGATGTCAAGAGTGAAAAGATTAAGATTTAAAATAATGCTCCTATGAGGTAAAAGTGAATTATGATGGAGCTTTTTAACTTTCAGAAGATGTTTGGAGGATGTTTTCAGATTTCGTTCCATGATGACAAAAGAACGTTCTGAAGCCAATGTTCAAAAAATGTTTTTGAGATGTTAAAGAAGTCTTCTAAAAAGGTGGAACATTTTCCAATATTCTGAGGATGTTTCGGCGATGTTCTTCTGTAAAACGTTCCCACAATGTTACATGATAACAACAGAAGAACGTTCTCAATGCAACATTTGGAAAAAACATTTAAAGCATCTACAGAGAACTTTATCCTGCCTTTAAGAAGAACATCCTGGGAACTAAAAGAAAAACATTATGAAACCAAAATTTGTGAGAAAAGTCCACTTCAAAATCACCTATATTGTTATATATATTTATTATATAATATCTCAGAAGACTTATTGAGACTCTAAATTTGCAATAAATGCATTAAAAACACAGTAAAAAAACACTGGTTCCAAATGTGGATTTCAGCAAGATACTTGGGTGGCCAATCAAATGCATGCTCAGGAGTGAGGACAGCATTAAGGGATAAAAACTTTTTAAAAACTCCCTATTTTATTCACATTTTCCCCTCATCCTAATGTAATTTATATCTGTTGAGTGTAAATTTTATGACGCCTTCAGATCTGTTTAATTTCCACCAATAAAAGGGTCCAGTTAGCCTCCTGCTACATCCCTGATCCCAACCAGTCGCTCACCAGTTTAATGGAAACACTTCTCGCCACATAAGTGCGAATCATTTCGCCCTCGTGTTTTTCCGACATATTTCACGGAGGCTTGAAGTCGTGTTTTGCCACAGTTGTGTCAGACGGCCGCCACATATTGCCTTTTGAAAGACAGATGGATTCACACGAAGTAGAGGCAGAAAAAAACACCTCTGCCATCCATCACCGTGTTTATTTACTTGGTGATGAGATCAATATTTTGTAGAGGAGCCTGGTGGAAATTTGGAACGTCGTGGCCGAACGTCGAGCCACGTTGACAGACTCATGGAAACGCCTGAAGCTCAGCCAGAGAGTCGGACCGAGAGGAGTTTGGAGCTGGAGCTGGAGCTGAAAAAGAAGCTTCAGGAGCAACACATGAGAAGGTTACCAGTCGCATCGAAATACTCCTCGGTTCATTACGTCAAAGTCAAACAAAGTCCTGCAGATGAATGTCAACCGGCCACTGTAACTACTCCGGTTCGATGAAATAAAGGTGTATTTTTAATATGTATTTCCCCCTTTTGTTAGCAGACACGGTGAAACTTAAGAAAAATTAAATACAGCAAAGTTTCAAAAGCACAATGTTAAGTATGTTATAAGTTTTAAACTCACTTTTCATACAAATAAAATGTAACGCGAAGTGTATTTTACAGATGAAAGGAATAAAAATGCAACAAAACAATACAAACAACCCCCAACATGAATTTATTAAAAGACTCAAAAACACAGAGACTGAGGAACTGAGGAAACACTATCCTAAATAACAAATGCAATAAGGAAAGACCAGATAAAATGAAATAAGGTAAAATAAATAAATAAAACTAAATATCTAGTATTAATACAAAGTGAAGTCATAAACAATACACTGAACAGACTAAAATATGTAACTAAAGAAAATAAATAGTGAATGATAAATAATATTAGTTCTAAGAAGAGTAATAACTAAAGTCCATCAAATCAATCCAAAGCCTGATTAAGAAGGTAGTTTCAGTTGATAGATGGGTCCAAATATGTTCACTCACTACATGTAAAGTCAATATTCTACACAAAATCACAGCATACGCTTCTCAGACGAGTGAAGAATTTGGTTATTTAGAGACAATATGGTTTTCCTCTGCAATCGTATTGCATCTATGGTGGTATGTTTTAGTCAAATTTTCAAAATTACCTTTTAATGTCTTGTTTATTGCACTTTTAATCAATTTAAATGACTGTATGAATTCACACTGATGAAATTATTGCAGAAATGACAACTTGTTAACAAAATCTTAATAAGAACCATTTTTCAAACAGTTACAGCCACGCTTATGCTAACAAAAATCCAAAATGAAAGTCAAAGGTCTGGCAAAAAACAAAAATACTTGTATCTATGCTTAATTTAAAACTAGCTAACCGGATTGTGGTCAATCAACTGTGCACATTAAAGTTGTTACATTGCTAGTGCTTGACGTGGTTTGTTTTTAAGGGTACTAATTTTATGATTGAGAAACAATACACAGATAAGAAAGTTCCAGTAATTGGTATCGGTAATTGGCATAGAATATTTTATGCAAAAAGTAATCGGTATTGTATCAAACCTTAAGAGTGTGGTATCGGCCATTACTAGACTGTGGTCAGTAAAGCTCATATAAGTCTCTATCACAGTGCTCCTTTACTAGCTAAACTCCCATAATGATGTCTGCTTCAACAAAATGGTTTACATATGGATATGTACAGATACGATGTGGTGAATTTACAAATTGATATTTCTGACTGTGGTCACTAAGGCTCATACAAGTCTCTATCATGGTGCTCCTTTACTAGCTAAATTCCCTTATTGATCTCTGCTTCACAGAATGGTTTAAATGTGGATATGTACAGATACGACATGGAGAGTTTACGTACGGATATGTTCAGTTATAACATGGATATCAGGATGTTAATTTAAGACTAGGTTGCTGGACTGTGGTCAGAAAATCTCATATAAGTCTCTATCACGGTGCTCCTTTACTAGCTAAACCCCCTATTGATGTCTGCTTCAAAAAGACGGTTTACAGATCCGGCGTGGTGGATTTACAGACGAATATGTACAGATATGACATGGATATCAGGATGTGTCAGAGCAAAGGCCATCGAGCTCTACGGAAATTTGGGGATCAGGTTGGTGGCAGGCGGGAGCTCGGTGGGCAAAAATAACAAAGACAATGATCACGACCATAAATTACGCCTCGGACACATCAAGCTGTCCACGCACTGCTCAGGTCGAGTGTCAGGTGGTTTGGGAATGAAAACACTTAACCCCAGCGTGGCTTTAAAGGTCGTAACTCACAGTTTCTGCTCTCTGACATGAGTTACTGCCTCTAGTTAGGACTGGACATCCACCTTCTATTTCCTTCATATCTCCAACAAGATCCCGTTACCCAACCAACCAAAAATGTGCCCCACACACTTTAGTTTTACAATTCGGACACACAACACTGCTCTCATGTGATACGGCAGCTAAATCTCCCTCATACCAGTGCAAATTTATATTCTACTGGAGCAGGGAATGAGGCAGCTTCAGCCTGAGACCCCCACCAGCGCCTCCTTAACCCTCTCAACACCAGCATTATCTAGAAATCGCTTCATTTCCAAAGATTTATCTGAGGCTGAACATAAACCCCACAGAACAGCAGCTACAGTGTCGGCTCATTTTGCTTTTTTTGAAATATCGAGGCCTTGAATCAACACCGACTTTAACGGTAGTCCGATGAATGAAGGATTTATGCAGCTTCATAGATTTTCTTTTTTTTGGGGCTATGAAATAAAACACACTGCCAAGGTGGTGTAATCGAACCGTGGGAGTCGCTGCCTGCGAGGGAAGATTTATCACCCGTGCGGCGGCCTGTTAGCCAGATAAAATGTTACTCGAGAGAAGTTCAAACCGCTGCTGAAGGTGTTTAATAACAGACAAGCAGCCAAGATGTTGACAGATAAAGAAAGGGAGAAAATGGAACCAAAAAAGAAACCGTTTTATCTGACGATCTCCCACACATGCAGCTTATCTCGGCTGAAAAGTCTTCTTCATTCTCCTCCTGCGGCTGATAAAACAAGCCAGGGGTTTTTTTCAAAGAGATTATATCTGTTTTTCTATCCCTCCCCGTCATCCGATCGGAACCACAGCAGCTTCGGTCCCCGGAGACGAGATCTGCTCGGTGTTTATTCAGCGCTAAAAGAAAAAAAATAAGGTTATTGGCAATTTATGGAGGTGCTAAGCAGAGATCTGTCATTGTGGAGGGAGGGAAAGTTGTATATGAGCAAGGAGTGACGGTGTAGAGAGAGGTGGTGAAACAGACAGGAAGTGGTGGAGGAAGAGGAGCTGGAAAAACATAAGGAGTGAGGATGGAAGTTTAGCTAACACTTCTCAGTCAGACTCAACAGCAGACAGCGATGGAGGCGAAAAGATCTGATAAACTACTATAAATAAAAAGGATAAATTTTGAGCTTGCATGTTATCACCTACACTACTGTTCAAAAGTTTGGGGTCACTTAGAAATGGCCTTATTGTGAAAGAAAATCTGTTTTTTTTTCCAATGAAGACAGCATTAAATTGATCATAAATCCAGTGTAGACATTGTTAATGTGGTAAATGACTATTGTAGCTGGAAACAGATGATTTTTAATGGAATATCTCCATAGAGGTACAGAGGAACATTTCCAGCAACCATCACTCCTGTGTTCTAATGCTACATTGTGTTAGCTAATGGTGTTGAAAGGCTCATTGATGATTATAAAACCCTTGTGCAGTTATGTTAGTACATGGATAAAAGTGTGAGTTTTCATGGAAAACATGGAATTGTCTGGGTGACCCCAAACTTTTAAAAGGAAATGTATGCATAGAAGGCAGACTGTAACAGATTAAATGAATGCATTTTTAACTGCGATAGGCCACTAGGCAACACTGTCTACTTTTCCAGTGAAACAAAATGCAAAAAAAGCTTTTTAAAAATGTGATTCGACATAGAATTGATAGACAGTTGTTACAGTTTTTTAATTTATTTTTTCTTGCACTTTTTCTGCTGGAGTTCTCAACATTTTTTATGGATTAAATTTTTTTTGACAGAGTGTTGATAGAATTTTAATGGATTATTTAGCTGATTTATATACACTTGAATGTTGATTAATTAATCAGACAGAACAGTCTTAGTCTTTCAATCAGTTCAGTTCAATCCAATTCAATTTTATTTATATAGCGCCAATTACAGTCAAATTGTCTCAAGACGCTTTAGAGAACACATATGCCTGAACCCCAGAGCAGCCCCATAGAATAGTTATGTAAAATGAATCTATTAATCACGTTGTGGACACGTAATGAACCAAAACCAATAGCAAAGAAATTGAAAATGTTAAAACAATTGCTGTTTTTTCCCCCTTTTTGTCAAGATATAAAAGCACATAAATATTTAGGTGGGTGTTTCTTATGCATCCCCACCAAAAACTAGACCTATGTCTAACCCCAAGAGAACAGACCATAATAGAGTAGCTTTATTGTCATTGTACATATTTTAATCCACTAAATAACCTGCTTTCAGTTTCTCAGTAGCTCTTTCTGTACAGTCTTTGATATGCCAATCTAGAGTTTTATGTAATAAACACATAAAAACATAATAATATTCCAGATTACTGTCTTGAATATGTTGCAAAAATGTGTTTACTCAGCCTCATTGTGATTTTTTTGCTGTGGAGAACACCATGGCAGATAAAATAGTCAGCAGAAGTTCAACTGTATACTATTCTGTAACTTTGACAGTCAACCTTAAAGATCAGATTTGAAACGCTGCCCGTTCTGCCTCCAGCATTTAGAAAGTCCGTGGAGATAAAAGAGTCCAATCTGCTTGTCTTGGCAGCAGCGTTTGGCCGGAGGCTAAAACCTGAACCACAGAAAGTCAAGTTTGGACACCGTCAGAGAGAAGGAGGTTTGAGATGAGCGAGTGCAGGTAGAATGAAAAGAAAACAAGGTGAGGGCACCGAAGACAAAGCTAGAGGAAGGTTTGTGGACAGAGGGAGGTCCTCTTAATAGTTTTATTGAGTTAATGACATGAGTGAGACATCAGCGATGGCTGGAGGCGGCGGTCGGAGGCCACAGCGGTGATGCCACAATCTGCTTTTTATGGCCTGTGATCCCCGTGAGCCGTGAAAGGAAAGACGACTTCAATTGAGTTATTGGCCTGGAGAGTGAGAGAGGTGGAGAGAGGTCTTTTAACTTAATTAAACACTAATACGAAGCAGTCGCTGCCTCTACGGCTGGCTCTGCTTTCATGTGTGTGAGTTGTGAGTGTCTGGCTGCAGATGAACACTTTGACGGGGCTGTTTGTGAGCTCGGACCCCCCCAGAGGCTCCAGTACTGGTCAAGTTGTTATTAGAGTGTGTGGATGCTTGTGTGTGTTTTCATAGCATTACTCTTATAGGATTAGTCCGAGGCCAAAGGGGTTGTGGGTCTCTGTGTAGGATTGACTGTAGGGATTTAAAGGGACTGTTGTACAGCAAACACACTGACTCTCCACAGAAATGCTCACCATATGTCCAAACGTATGTGGACATAACTGCTGTTAGAATAATACAGGACAATAAGGTCTTTAAGATAAGACTGGCATTACAATACAAATGCAAGTTTCACTATATTTCACATTTCCTTGTCAAAACCTTGCAGCTGTATTGATCAACAGTTGAGAATCCCATTAGTGAGGCTTCAAAAGTGATAATCTTCAGCCCCAACCAGCAGATTATGAAGTCTTCCACCTTCAGCCTCCAGTTCTGTGACAACAGTTTGCCTCCTTTTCTCTGATCTTGTTTGGGATATTCATGGTGAGGAGGGTTTGTGCATCTTTTTTCTGTTGGCTTCATCGGGCTGTGATCTTCAGCATGTTCTGGAGCAGTTTGCAGCCAAGAGCAGGTAGACCATCTGATAGGCCACAGTTCTGTGCTGGAAACCAGTGGACTGGTGCTTTTGTAAGTGTCTTGGGGTCTTGTCCATGATGGGAAAATAGAACGTGACATCCAGAGGGAGATCAGAGTCTTCTTCGCATCGGAAGGAACCAGGAAACATCTGCTTTGGGCATCCAAATTTGGAGGGTTTTCAGGTGCTTCCAACTGGAAGGACACCCTGATGTAGACCCAGAACCTGCTGGAGGGATTATATATCTCATCTGGCCTTGAAACACCTTAAGATGCCCCAAGAGGAAGACCCGTCCATGGATGGATGGATGGATGGATGGATGGATGGATGTTTTCCTGGTTCAGCATAACTCTGCATAAAGTATTTTCTCTTGTTTATTGTGGAAGATCTGGCAGCCTCAACCCCAGCTACAATCCTTTACCACCTAGAATAAATGTTGGACCTGATTGAAAGGAGTAACTTCTTCTTTCCTTTCTGTTTATACAAGCAAGAACACCACATCAAACCACCTCGTTTCAGTTTTACAACCATGTATACTTCATAGAGCCAGACTCAAGGTCTTTTCCAGATTGCATTATCTGCTAAATTTGGTAATATTCCAAACTGATTCCCAGTTTTTTCTCCTGCACTTGAGCCAATTTTGTGAAAGAAGATCATAAGATGAGCTGGTATTCCATTTATGAAAGTTCAGAGCAGATGTCTTTTTTGTTTTCTGGTCAGAAGAGGAAAGTAATTGTATTGGCACTTTAGGAATTTTAGTTTTTTAGAATGACAGGAAACACAATACTGAAGTTTTTTGGCAAGGTCTTGTAGAAAAAACAGCTGTCATGTTTAATAAGTTGAGCAATTTGGATGGAACTAGATGGAAATCAAAAGAACTGAGGCTGATATATCATAGGACTGATGCCTATAGTTATGTTCAACAATCACATATACATGAAATATTCACATGTATCATAGTTCTGGTCAAATAGCAAGTTTTTTAATATGTATATACCATCTGACTGCTCACATCTCACACACACAGTGTCGTGTTTTTGTATCTTTGGCACATTTTAGCTCAGTTTTTCCACTTTCTTGTGCATTTTTCAGTGTCAAATCTCAGAATTTCAGCAATCTTTCACCACAAATACGTAAATAAACCATTTCTAAACCACTAGAATTTGAGTTATAAGGCCGCAGGTAGCTGAAAGCAGGATCTGCTAATGTCTCTCTGAGGTACCAGTGGTTCTGAAGGTTTTAGTCCATTAGCTGCAAATCGTGCAGAATTAATGCACATTTAATAAATGTGCTTGTCATGCCGTCTAGTTTTAGTTCATGCCAGCACAGTATAAATTAACTTGCAGAAGCTTTGCTGTATTGTAGATAAACTGATAGAAAGTGTGTAAATGACTTTTATTTAATTTGGAAAGGAAGCAAAGAATCACTAGAGGTGGAAATTTCATTTCTTTAGCAGCCGGTTTTCTGTTTGTGGTTGTTTCTCAGCATTATACTATAAAACAGTGTTTAGAAAAGCAACAACTTGATATTCTGGCAGCTGAGGTGCCAAAAAAATGCTAAAATTCGCTGGATTTTGGTTGATTTTTTTGTGAATGTTCTTAAAGAAAATATTAGAAGATTTACTGATATATATGGAATCACTTTAGATATTTTTAGGATTATTTTGGAAAAGTTTTACTAATTGTTTAAAAATATTTACAAGAATTTTCTTGCCAAATTTGGGAGATTTTATTATTATTATTATTATTTTTTTTAATAAATCTTTTAAGGGAAACTTTTAAGGAATTATTGGAATTTTCTTCCTGAAGGTTTTGCAAAATTTCTGAAATTTGGGGAATTTTTTTTCAGAATTTTTGGATTTTTTTCAGACAAGGAAACAATATTTTTGGTGCCCATAAATGGGGACAACAGGAGGGTTAAAGAAAGAGTCATGCAGTGATACCTGAGGAGGAAACAGAATCCTGCAGTGAGTGACAGCTCAGTCTTCTGTCTGGCAATTTTTGGCTTCTCGCTGTTACAGATTTTAATGTTTGACATCAGAAATGCAAATTTACGGTTTATTTTTGTCATTTTTTTTCAGCGTACTTTCAAAACAAAGTAGAAAATGTCAACCAAAATTGGACAGTTTTGCAAAATTACAGATTTTCCTTTCTTTATGTTATTTGTGGTGTTCTTCAAACTCTCCTTGTCGTTTATCATTACTATTCACATGAAACAGGAGTTGCAGAAAAGGCCCCAGTAAGCCCTGCAGCTCAGATGCATGGTGCAGGCTTTTGGTCATCTGTTCTTCTCCTGTCAGGTCCACATAGCGAACCTCTCACAGCTCAATCTCGAGTGGTCCTTGGTGTTTTGCGATATGTAATCGTATATCACTTTGTCTGTCATTACATGAAAGGAACGGGTCTCCCTAAATCTCCCCAGATTAGCCGGATGCCGGGCGGCCGTGTGGTGGTCTGGGCCCCGGCTGCAGGTTATGTTTGGACTGGGCCGGTTTATTGGTTGGTCAGCGCTCGGTGTGTGTGTTACTGGCAGGAGGTCCGTGCACTGACAGAAGGATTACCACGAGCTGCCAGTTCAAGCCTCAGCGCTGACAGACAACTCACCCCTGAGAGGCAACACACACTCTGGAGACACACTGCATCTGAGACCCGCACGACCCCGAAGTGTGTGTGTTTATAGCAGCGATGATTAGTCTTTATCAGGTCAATACATCCTTCTTTACTGCAGGAAAACCTGCGAAATGTGATGGCAGCTGCAGGAGAAAATGCACATCTGCTTGGGTCAAAATTAAATCAAATGACAAAATCCTGAAAAAACATCTGGAGAAACTTGGGATCTAAGCCTAAGAAAGTTTGTGTTCTTCAGGGATAAATGCACATTTTGTGGCATCGAAATTAATGCAAATGAGATCAAACACATCCTGGAAAAGTATCTGGAGAAACTTACAATCTCTGCCTATGAAAACATGCATATTTTGAAGGAAGCTGCAAGAAAACATTCACATTTTCGTGCATCAAAATGAAAAAAATTTAAACAACCAAAACTTTAAAAAGTATCTGGAGAAACTTGGAATAACTTGCATAAGAAAATCACTATAAAAGTCAGTGTATTTGAGTTGATTTATACAAAAAAAAACATTAAATTAAGCTCATAAAACAAGATCTACACAAAGAAACGTCAACAAACACAACTAGTCTGCACTCACAGTAACTCATCAGCAGCCATAATAGGAATAAAAGAAAGAAGTTTGCAGTAATTCGTTAGGAGGAAACAGAATCGTGCAGTGTTCAGGGTGAATGAGTGACAGCTCAGTCTGGGTGGTCTCTGGGTGCTTCTGGGGGGTTGACAGGCTCCATGTTCCCTCTCAGCTATTTTTCATCCTCGTTTCTCCCCACAAAAGAAAAAACAAGAAAAGAACCGTAAAGGAAACAGTCCCATTGCAAACGTCCTGCGTCTGTTTCTGGAGGCTCCGGCTCTGACACCGATCCGTCCAGCTCCCTTTAAGAGACTCTCTCCCCTCTTTAACACATTTCTGTTCCCACTCGGGATGTTATGACAGATTTTAACATGCTTCACTCTGCAGCCTCGGATCGACTCCTGAGACCAGCTGACAGACAGCGAGTCCATCAGGAACCTTTTTAATAGAGTCTGATGCTGCTGTCATCTGGTTCTGGACCAGCTCTGAGGAGTTTCTTCCACAGTTTTATGACTGTTTGGGCTTCAGGATTATTGCAAAGAAGACATTTTTTCATCCTGAAGTCGTCCTCAGCAGAGACGTACAATACAGGGGAACACAGGAGAAAGATAGGAATAGAACACGCATTTAAAAAACACTATAACTTCATCTTTATATACTCTAAAAATGATGAAAATATGAGCTCATGCAATCACTGCATCGATAGTTGAAAGTACATCCATCCCATTTTATCTGAAACTTGGAATCTCTGCATAAGAAAACTCTGCAGGAGAAAGTGCTCATTTCCTTCCATTAAAATTAAATTAAATTTAAATTAGATCAAAAACACATCTTGAAAATACAGCTGGAGAAACTTCTAAAGTCTGCAAATTTAAAATTACATCTTAAATTGGCACTTGGTAGCTAAATATTGTGGTTTATCACATAAATACATCCATTTCAGTCACAAAATTATGCCACCAGAAGGCAGGAAAATTTGTGTAATTTGATGGTAACTGTAGGGGAATATGCACATTTCCTCACACCAAAATGCAATCAAATCAGCTGACAAAATCCTGAAAAAACATCTGGAGAATCTCACAATCTCTGCAGAATTCAAAATTAGATTTTATATTGGCTCCTGGTACTTAAATATCATACTCCTGCACTCATTCGTTCATTACTTTTTGTTAGCTATGCTAGTAACACATCTGCTGCTACAGCAGCTTTAAGGAATTTTCTTTCGCTATATTGCTTTAGCAAGCATGTGCCTCTGTTAGCCCTCATTTGGTTTTAATTGTTTTTTTGATTTAGCAACACATTTAAATAATTATGTCTCTGAGCAATAAATTGCTTCACCAGAACCAAAAACACCTGCTTTTATGAACTTTTATTAACTCTAACAGAGCTGGGATGCTACAGACTGAATAGAAAAACCAACATCTACCAGTAATATGAATAGCACTGCTTTTATGTCCACTTTCAAAGTCCAGAAAGCATGAACTGACTCATACTGTACAAAGACTTTGGATAAAAGCCTGCCATTTACATTTTCAAAATCCTGTTTGCTACGACAACAGACTCAAAAGCAACAACCTACATGCTACAAAGAGCACATTTTCATAAGGATTTTGCAATAATACAAGCCTGCTTTCAATGAATCATACATATTCTGCACCAAAACACTACTTTGAAGGGGCACCGTTACTGCATCCCGGGCTAAGACAGTTGTATTTGGTTTAAAGAAATGCAAACCAGCCAGAGCATTTTCCCCTCTAAGAGAATGAGGTGCAGCAGACCATTCTACAGAGTTGACAGCTGTAGAGGCTGGTGTAGCTGTACATGACGACACAGATGGTGTTTCCAGACATTTACCGGCAGATTTCATCTTTCTCTCTCTGACAAACCAACATAAAAAGCATCTGAGGCGTTAAAGTTGGCTGTAGCTGCTGAAAGAGGCGAGTTGTAGCTTCTGCCTCCATGATTTATGACTCAGCGGTGGGTTTTAACTGGCCTCCATAACAAGCTCACTTCCTGCTCTGAGCCAATAACCTGGACGTCAGATGCAGAACTTTACCCCCAGCCGGACTTCACAGACATTCCTCACATTGTTTCTGCTCCGGTCTGATTATTCCTTCTTGTTTCCTCTGACCGGTCGAGTCCTCGGTGGTTTTGACACCTTAATCCGATGCTCAGACCAAACACAGCGGAGAGGACATGATGCCGGTCGAGTTACAGCCCTGGAGGGTGTTTGGTCCGAGCCTGGATAATTAGCCGAGTGTTTGGGTTTCCGTAGACAAACTACAACACATGAAGCTCTGATTGTTGCAGACAGCTGGTTTCTGGAAACAGGTGGACTGAATGTTGGAGGTATTTCTCTGTACGAAGGCAGCTTGTGTGCAGATTTTTACAGATGCTCGTTATTTGTTTTTTACCTACAACAGCAATAAAGACCTTAATTTAGCTTTTTATTCATTATTATTCCTATTAATAGGATTAAGAATAATAAGGAAACAGGAAAATAGTGAAGAAAAAGCTGCTGGTGCAAGCTTTTAGCACCACAGATCGATAGGTTTGTTCTTTTTGTTTGGTTTTTAGCCGTTGGTGTCAAGAAATTTAGCTTTAGCTAGCAAAAACAGCATGCATGATTTATTTTAAAGTGGATTAGTGATGATTTTATGAATCATCCATTAAGAATAAGCTAATTTATACCTGATCCCTGGTGATTAAGATGCAAAAAACTCAGAAATATATGGAAAAAATACCACGTTTAATATTTACAGAAAGTTTAGCTTTTTTCCCCATTTTTGAGTTAAAAACTGGCGTGCATGCTTTCTTTTAAAGTGGATTAGTGATGATTTGATGAATCATACATTAAGAATAAGTTAATTTTACACCTGATCCATGATGAGGAAGATACAGAAAAAAGTTAGAAATTCAAGGAAAAATACCATGTTGTTAGTATTTTATGGAAAATTTAGCTTTATTCCTCAATTGTGAGTTAAAAACCGCCATCCATCTAAGTAGATTAATCATACATGAAGAAAAAGCTAATTTTGCATCTGATTTGTGATGAAGAAGATCCACAAAACTAGAAATGAATTGCCAAAATACCACAGAGTTAATATTTAAGAGAAAAACCTGATCTTAGAGTTAAAATGGTTTAAGTCTGACAGCAAAAACAGGATGCATGCTTTATTTTAAGGTGGATTTGTGATGATCTGATGAATCATACATGAAGAATAAGCTAATTTTACCTCTGATCCATGATGAAGATGCAAAAAAGTCAGAAATGTATTGAAAAATACCATACAGTTAATATTTTACAGAAAATGTAGTGCATATTCCTCATTACTGAGTTAAAATAAGTAAAGTGTGCATTGATGTACGGCAGTCAAGCATTTTGAAGGTCAGTTAGTGATGAATAGATGAATCATACATGAAGAAAAAGTTCATTTAAACCTGATTTGTGATTAAAAAAAAAAAAGACCCACAAAACTAGAAATGCATGGCAAAAATACCATAGAGTTAATATTTAAGAGATATTCCTGATCTTTGAGTTAAAATTCATAAAGTGTGACAGCAAAAACAGCATTTAAAGTGGATTAGTGGTGAAATGATGAATCATACGTTAAGAATAAGCTCATTTGTACCTGATCCATGATGAGAAAGATGCAGAAAATTTGAAATGCATGCGAAAAAAATATTACACTGTTAGTATTTTAAAGAAAGTTCGATTTTAATCCTGATCTTAGAGCTGGAACAAGTAAAGTGTAAAGGCAAAAACAACATTAAGTCTTTTTTTAAGGTGGATTTGTGCTTAATCATACGTCAAGAATTAGCCAATTTTGCACTTGATCCATGATGAGAAATGTGCAAAAAATTAGAAAAGCATGGCAAAAAAATACGTTATGGTAAATATTTTAGGGAAAGTTGTCCTTTTTCCTGACCTTAGAGCTAAAATAATTGAAGTTTGAGGGCAAAAACAGCATACAGTCCACTTTTTGAGGTGGATAAGTGATGATTTCATGAATAACACATTAAGAATAAGATCATTTTACACTTGATCCATGATGAAAAAGATGAAAAATTAGAAATGCATGGCGAAAATACAGAAATTTAGGTTTATTCCTGATTTTAGAGTAGTGTGCATTCAAAAACAGCACCCATGCTTTTCTTTTCAATATTTTAGAGACCGTCTACATTAAAAAAATCATTAAACATGTCACATAAATCATATTTTTAGGAGGAAAACTCTATTGAATGTCATAAATTCAGTTTTAATTGAGTCTTTTAACCTTCTGTTGTGTACAAAATTATCATTTGTTCTTCAAAATACACTAAACTTACATCAATGACAAACAGCAGTAGTATGAAGCCAATAATAACTGCATTACCTCATTTGAACTGAGTAAAATCCTGTAAATCGCATTTAGTGAGTCGCTCAAAGTGCACCGAAGAAAGAAAATGTTTGTTTGCACATAAAACACCATCGACTTGACTCATATGTTCTGAGCCACACTGATTATGACCTGGTTTAAAAATAGTTTTACTGGGAGATTTATGAAAACGTCAACCTTTGGAGAGTATTTATGACGTGTTCCAACAGATTTGTGGAATTACATGAACTAAGTCGACTGCAGGCCGACAGAAAACAGTCGGAGGTTTTAGGAAAATCTGAGCCGTGGCATCTTCCAGCAGCGGTTTGACTATTATTCATGAACGAATACTTTCTGTCCGTGGCTTCTTCTTCTCTTTTTTCCTCGCAGTATGGATTAAGTTAGTGTTTTCTCACACAGGAAATTGCATGTCTGTCAGGGAGGATTGTGGGTCGGCGTCCCGTCCATAAATCACAGTTTAACTTAGACCAAGCCGCTCTGCTCCCCTCAATTTGTTGCTACACAAACTGTTATTTTTCAGCAAATCGTGCCACATTTGATTTAAAAACTCTCAGATTCTCCGATGGTTTCTAGACTCTCGTTCGTTGCTCCAAAGTGGAAGGAAACAGCAAACTACGATTTATCTTTAGCATTCTAGTGTCTTTTTTTGCTTTGCTGATCCACATTTATTCTAAATCAAGTGCTGTATGAAGGTTGCATGTGTCGGTTCTGACCATGAAAAAGTGTTAGAATTTCTTACAGGACCAATCCAGAAGTGTGGTAGAGGATAAGAGCTTGCCTGGAAACATGATCTGTAATATTTTGGAGGGTCTCTTTTGCTATTTTTGCCACAAATTGGGATGTTGATGTTTGAATCATGCATGATCAATAATCTACTTTAATAAAGATCTTTACCTTTATTATCTGGGTCAAAACTCACGTACTTGGTGGCTTACAGTGGCTGCTTTTCATCTGTCTTCTCATTCTTATAACTCATATTTTCTATATGGAAAAATGCTAAACAAAAGAGATAGATAGATAGATAGATAGATAGATAGATAGATAGATAGATAGATAGATAGATAGATAGATAGATAGATAGATAGATGATAGATAGATAGATAGATAGATAGATAGATATACTATAGATAGATAGATAGATAGATAGATACTTTATAGATCTCACAGTGGGGAAATTTTCTGTTACAGCAACAGAAACACTAAAAAGAAAAGAAATATAAATATTACTTTCTCCTCATAGAAGAAATATAAATGTTCACAGAAAAATTCTGTGAAATTGCACATCGTGTCCTTATTTGCATTTTTATTGCAGTTAGTGGGTGAACTGAACTACTGGGATGTTGATCTAACAGTCTGACTGCAGCAGGAAGGAAGGACCTGTGGTATCTCTCCTTAAAGGCTTCTCCACACTGTACGATTTTAACAACCTTATAAGATAACAGCTTGCTCCACTGCATGACATGAATCTAATAATCTTTGGTCATGACGTGAGGTTTGCTGTGTGCAGATTGCACAATGACAACGCAGCTGAATCGCAGCCTACGATGTTCGTGAGACGATGTGAATGCGCAAGAATAAAACGTCATAAACGTGCGCCGTCCATCCATGAAAAATAAACAACTGAAGCATAAATGGAGCTCCTACAATCACAGGGAAACTAGCCAAACATGAACCCTACAATCACAGGGAAACTATCCAAACATGAACCCTACAATCACAGGGAAACTAGTCAAACATGAACCCTACAATCACAGGGAAACTAGCCAAACATGAACAGAGCTCCTACAATCACAGGGAAACTAGTCAAACATGAACGGAGCTCCTACAATCACAGGGAAACTAGCCAAACATGAACCCTACAATCACAGGGAAACTAGTCAAACATGAACCCTACAATTACAGGAAACTAGCCAAACATGAACCCTACAATCACAGGGAAACTATCCAAACATGAACCCTTCAATCACAGGGAAACTAGTCAAACATGAACCCTACAATCACAGGGAAACTAGTCAGACATGAGCCCTACAATCACAGGGAAACTAGTCAGACATGAGCCCTACAATCATAGGAAACTAGCCAAATATGAACCCTAAAATCACAGGGAAACTAGCCAGACATGAGCCCTACAATCACAGGAAACTAGCCAAACATGAACCCTACAATCACAGGGAAACTAGCCAAACACGAACCCTACAATTACAGGAAACTAGCCAAACATGAACCCTACAATTACAGGAAACTAGCCAAACATGAACCCTACAATCACAGGGAAACTAGCCAAACATGAACCCTACAATCACAGGAAACTAGCCAAACATGAACCCTACAATCACAGGGAAACTATCCAAACATGAACCTTTCAATCACAGGGAAACTAGTCAAACATGAACCCTACAATCACAGGGAAACTAGTCAGACATGAGCCCTACAATCACAGGGAAACTAGTCAGACATGAGCCCTACAATCATAGGAAACTAGCCAAATATGAACCCTAAAATCACAGGGAAACTAGCCAGACATGAGCCCTACAATCACAGGAAACTAGCCAAACATGAACCCTACAATCACAGGGAAACTAGCCAAACATGAACCCTACAATTACAGGAAACTAGCCAAACATGAACTCTACAATCACAGGGAAACTAGCCAAATATGAACCCTACAATCACAGGGAAACTAGCCAGACAAGAGCCCTACAATCACAGGAAACTAGCCAAACATGAACCCTACAATCACAGGGAAACTAGCCAAACATGAACTCTACAATCACAGGAAACGAGCCAAACATGAACCCTACAATCACAGGGAAACTAGCCAAACATGAACCCTACAATCACAGGGAAACTAGCCAAACATGAACCCTACAATCACAGGAAACGAGCCAAACATGAACCCTACAATCACAGGAAACTAGCCAAACATGAACCCTACAATCACAGGGAAACTAGTCAAACATGAACCCTACAATCACAGGGAAACTATCCAAACATGAACCCTACAATCACAGGGAAACTAGTCAAACATGAACCCTACAATCACAGGGAAACTAGCCAAACATGAACAGAGCTCCTACAATCACAGGGAAACTAGTCAAACATGAACCCTACAATCACAGGGAAACTATCCAAACATGAACCCTACAATCACAGGGAAACTAGTCAAACATGAACCCTACAATCACAGGGAAACTAGCCAAACATGAACAGAGCTCCTACAATCACAGGGAAACTAGCCAGACATGAACCCTACAATCACAGGAAACTAGTCAGACATGAACCCTACAATCACAGGGAAACTAGTCAAACATGAACCCTACAATCACAGGGAAACTAGCCAAACATGAACAGAGCTCCTACAATCACAGGGAAACTAGCCAGACATGAACCCTACAATCACAGGAAACTAGTCAGACATGAACCCTACAATCACAGGGAAACTAGTCAAACATGAACCCTACAATCACAGGGAAACTAGCCAAACATGAACCCTACAATCACAGGGAAACTAGTCAAACATGAACCCTACAATCACAGGGAAACTATCCAAACATGAACCCTACAATCACAGGGAAACTAGTCAAACATGAACCCTACAATTACAGGAAACTAGCCAAACATGAACCCTACAATTACAGGAAACGAGCCAAACATGAACCCTACAATCACAGGGAAACTAGCCAAATATGAACCCTACAATCACAGGGAAACTAGCCAGACATGAGCCCTACAATCACAGGAAACTAGCCAAACATGAACCCTACAATCACAGGGAAACTAGCCAAACATGAACCCTACAATCACAGGAAACGAGCCAAACATGAACTCTACAGTCACAGGGAAACTAGTCAAACATGAACCCTACAATCACAGGGAAACTATCCAAACATGAACCCTACAATCACAAGGAAACTAGTCAAACATGAACCCTACAATCACAGGGAAACTAGCCAAACATGAACAGAGCTCCTACAATCACAGGGAAACTAGTCAAACATGAACCCTACAATCACAGGGAAACTAGCCAAACATGAACCCTACAATCACAGGGAAACTAGTCAAACATGAACCTTACAATTACAGGAAACTAGCCAAACACGAACCCTAAAATCACAGGAAACTAGCCAAACATGAACCCTACAATCACAGGGAAACTAGCCAAACATGAACCCTACTATCACAGGGAAACTATCCAAACATGAACCCTACAATCACAGGGAAACTAGTCAAACATGAACCCTACAATCACAGGGAAGCTAGCCAAATATGAACCCTAAAATCACAGGGAAACTAGCCAGACATGAGCCCTACAATCACAGGAAACTAGCCAAACATGAACCCTACAATCACAGGGAAACTAGTCAAACATGAACCCTACAATTACAGGAAACTAGTCAAATATGAACCCTACAAATACAGGAAACTAGCCAAACATGAACCCTACAATCACAGGGAAACTAGCCAAATATGAACCCTACAATCACAGGGAAACTAGCCAGACATGAGCCCTACAATCACAGGAAACTAGCCAAACATGAACCCTACAATCACAGGGAAACTAGCCAAACATGAACCCTACAATCACAGGAAACTAGCCAAACATGAACCCTACAATCACAGGGAAACTAGCCAAACATGAACCCTACAATCACAGGAAACTAGCCAAACATGAACCCTACAATTACAGGAAACTAGCCAAATATGAACCCTACAATCACAGGGAAACTAGTCAAACATGAACCCTACAATCACAGGAAACTAGCCAAACATGAACCCTACAATCACAGGAAACTAGCCAAACATGAACCCTACAATCACAGGGAAACTATCCAAACATGAACCCTACAATCACAGGAAACTAGCCAAACATGAACCCTACAATCACAGGAAACTAGCCAAACATGAACCCTACAATCACAGGGAAACTAGTCAAACATGAACCCTACAATCACAGGAAACTAGCCAAACATGAACCCTACAATCACAGGAAACTAGCCAAACATGAACCCTACAATCACAGGGAAACTAGTCAAACATGAACCCTACAATCACAGGAAACTAGCCAAACATGAACCCTACAATCACAGGAAACTAGCCAAACATGAACCCTACAATCACAGGAAACTAGCCAAACATGAACCCTACAATCACAGGGAAACTAGTCAAACATGAACCCTACAATCACAGGAAACTAGCCAAACATGAACCCTACAATCACAGGAAACTAGCCAAACATGAACCCTACAATCACAGGGAAACTAGCCAAACATGAACAGAGCTCTCGCTCTGCTGACATTTATGTGTTTGGAAAGAGACAAAAAAAGAGAAGGAGGAGATTATGGTCATGGCTTGGAAAGAGAGGCTAATTTGGGATGCCAATTTTGCAAAGGGAGCTTCCCTCCATGCTTCGTCCTTTTCTGTCCCATAGTGGTACGACCTGGAGGACACGTCAAAAAGGCTTCTGCTGCCACAACTCTACTAGACTGTCTTCTTTGTTTAAATCCCACATACTGGTTTTGATGCCATTGTCGCCACAAATCATCTATTTGGTTTTAGCGTCAGTGTGGCGTTGATCAGTACGTCATTTCATCCTGCATTTCTATTGGTTAGTTACTTGTCATAGGTCTCAGCAGCAGTCACACTGTGAGATGATCACCCCAGATTTCTGACAGTCAGAATTTGATGGCAGCTTGTCTTTGGTCCATGACAACGGCCATCCTTGAACCTTTGAACATGTCTCACAGTCCGACGTAGGACCACCGATTTAGAGCCACGACCAAAGATACCACCACCATTCTCTCACCATTATCTTTCGTCTGGGACGGTCGAAAATCGTACAGTGTGTAGAGGCCTTTAGACACCATGGCTGAAGCTGTCTGTCGCTGAAGGAGCTGCCCAGTGATGCTACTGTTTCCTGCAGGGGGTGGGAGGTGTCCTCCATGATAGACAACAGCTTTGTCATCATCCTCCTGTCTCCCACCACCTCCACAGGATCCAGAGGACAGCCCAGGACAGAGCTGGCTTTCTTAACCAGTTCATTCAGTCTCTTCCTGCTGCTGCTCCAGCAGACCACTTCATACAGGATGGTTGATGCCACCACAGAATCACAGAAGGTCCTCAGAAGTGCTCCCTGCACCCTGAAGGACCTCAGTTTCCTGAGCAGGTGGAGTCTGCTCTGACCTTCCTTATAGAGTGCGTTGGTGTTAACAGTCCAGTCCAGTTTATTGTTCAAGTGAGCACCCAGGTACAGGGAGTCCTCGGTTTACGGCGTCATCGACCTACGGCGTTTCGGTGTTGCATCGGAACTGGTTACATGGAACTAGTTGGCGAGCAGAGTGAACGAATATGTCGTCACGGCGCTATCAGATGCCTTTGTTTACATTCGCCGGTTGTACTCCACCTTGGATTGTGCTACATTCTAACTTTTTGCCCTTCATTATGGCTCCCAAGCGTAAGTCAGACTCTTCTGATGGCAGTGCTTTGAAGAAAAGGAAATCCATCTCCAGTTTACATTTTCGCCGGAGTTCTGACTTACAACGAAAATCGACTTACGTTGATCCCTAGGAACGGAACTCCGATGTAAGTGTAGGACCTCTTGTACCTGTAAGAGTCCAATATCTCCTTGTCCGTTTCCTGGATGTTCACTGGTGAAGCAGAAGTGTGTCTGTTCCTGCTAAAATCCACCACCAGTTCCTTGGTTTTCACTGCGTTGATCTGGAGGCAGTTCAGCAGCTCCAGTCCACAAACTCCTGGTTGAGTTCTCTGTAGTCCTCCTCATCTCCATCAGTGATGAGGCCGACGATGGTGGAGTCAGAACTTCTGAAGATGGCAGTTTGTGGTGTGATGAGAGAAGTCTGCAGTGTAGAGGGTGAAAAGAAAGAGGGCAAGGACAGTAGACCACAGTGCTTCATAATGATGGTTTTTTTTGCCTTTTCTGTTGTTTCTGACCATGAAAAAGTGGAAAAAAGTTGTGTAGTTGTGGTGTAA
Organism: Amphiprion ocellaris; assembly: GCF_022539595.1. Lineage (NCBI taxonomy): Eukaryota > Metazoa > Chordata > Actinopteri > Pomacentridae > Amphiprion > Amphiprion ocellaris. The sequence goes on along the minus strand of NC_072776.1, from coordinate 32,677,996 downwards.
TATTTGAGCTTCCCTACAAACATAATTTGCAAACTTTTGGAGGGTCTCTTTTGGTATTTTGCCACGCTTTAGAATGTTGCTGTTTATCACAAATCACAAAGCAATTTAATAAAGATCTTTATTATCTGGGTTAAAACTCATTTTAAGTCAGTAAAATATACTTACTTAGTTGCGACTTTTCATGTTTTCTCATTCTTATAACTCAGATTTTCTTTTTAAGAGGAATAATGCTAAACAAAAGCTACATCAAGAGCTTTATAATGATGTTTTTTTGCTTTTTAACGCCCTCCTATGATTTTTAGACTCTCATACGTTGCTCCAAAGTGAAGGGAAGCAGCAAACTAGGATTCAGCTTTAGCATTCTCGTGTTGTTTGCTTCACTAATCCACATTTATTCCTCGGTGTATTCAGATAATAACTCAGATTAGGCCTTCTGCAGCTCATTTCGTCGACGGCCAGCGCCACCCTATAAATCCAAGTGGGTTTTTTTCAGCCGGAGTCAGGGGGCCAGAACAAGTCGGCCGGGGTTTTTTTAGTATTTATTTTCTGTGTTTAATTGGACAAATGAACAGCATTCCAGGCCAGGAGCATAGTGGCATTATTGTTCTGGGAGGATAAACACAGAAGGGCCCTGCGTGGACTATAAAACTCCAGAATAAACAGCCCTCTCAAAGCCCAGTATTGAATGTCTGTTTATGACTTGTAATATGAAGTGCAGAGCTCTAAAATCACTAATTACATCAGCGGCGTGGATTTTTCTGGGGAGGGAGCTCTTAAAGGGGAGTGTGGCTGTTATATGTGTATGTTAGAAGCTAATAGGGCTAATGTGTTTGGTGCCCCGACGGCAGACTCATGCTTCAGTGAATATTTTTTTGCCTCTTTTTTTATTAAAAACACGGATCCGTTTGAGCAGGTTTTAACTCCGTGATCCGTTTTGTGCTGCACATGTGTGACCTCAGCTCAGAGGAAGAAAAAAAGGTTTCCTCTGCCCTGATCTCTGCAGACTCTGGTTATTAAAACATGTTTCCCTTTTCCGCTGCCGAGCTCCTCGACGACTGTTTCAGCCGGTAGCTGCATTAAAACGCTGATCTGGAGGAGAAAATGCAGTTAAACAGGAACAAATCCAATCATTGTCATTGATTAATGTGATAGATTTACTGATTTTTTTACCAAGTGCAAGTGTTGGGACACTTTTCAGAAAAGTTTTGCACATACAGTTGTGTTCATAATTTTACATACTCTGGCAGAATTAGTAAAATATGAACTGTTCTTTAATGAAAACATGAACGATCAGAGCAAATATAATTGTGACAATAAATAACTTTGTCTGACCGCTAACCCTAAAAGAAAGAAAAGTTTTTCCATGATCAAACATACTTTCTAAAAATAAACCTTAGCCTTAACACAAAGTCAGCTAGTTACCTAGCACTAAAGACGTAAAGAAAAAATGACTTTTAAAGATCAGTTAAGTTTAAAAGATAAATTTTTGTTTAATTTCAGAAACTTCAAGTCCTTAAATGTGCTTGTATATGATTTTTTGCTGTTGGTAATTATTATAGTAGAGGACTGCTGCATGCAGGGAGTTTTCCTCCTTAAAAAGACACAAACTCTCCTGAAAACATTTCTGTGATGTTTCTTGGGACAGCGTTTGCTAAAATGTGCTATTTTTGCAGTGCATTAGTGCATTTCTATGGTTCTGTGTCTTCCTCAGCATGAATCGTGCATAAAACTAGACTTTACCGACTCATTTTAATAAAGATACCAGCATGCAGCTCCTCCTGTTTCAACATTAAAGTGAGGCAATGAAATAACATAAATTTAATTCACTTAAAGCCAAAGATTAGCAAACAAAGCAAACTTTCTTGATACCATTTGCTGTAAAAAAAAAAAAAAAAAACAAACAGAAGAACAAAGCAGGCAGCAGCTACTTTTCATCGGTTCTCTTGCTGTTTTTACCCATATCTGTTGGAATAATGATTAATAAAAGTTAAATAAACACAGATTTAATGTTGGATTGATTATATCACTACAATTAGATTAGATTTTACAGAACCAATCCAGACTTTATTGTTTTAAAAAAGAAATGCTTTTTGTGAAATTTTGTATTTGGTCATGAAGCAACATTAACTACATAGGATGTGAGTTACGCCTAAAAAAACATGATTTGTGAGATTTTGAAGGATCTCATTTGCCATTTTCTGTATGTTTGTCATCATGGATCAGGTCGAAAATTAGGATTTTGTTGATGCATGATCACAAATTCACTTTATAAACTTGATAAAAAAAGTAGCCACTGTAAGCTACCAAGGCTGTTTCAAATCCATTTTAATAAAGCGCCATGCTGCTACCTTTATCTTTATTATCTGGGCTAAAACTTACATTAACTCAGTAAATTAACTTACTTGGCGGCTTGCAGTGGCGACTTTTCATCTGTTTTTTCATTCTTATAACTCATATATTCTTATTAAGAGAAATAATGCTAAACAAAAGCTAAATCTAGAGCTTTATAATGATGTTTTTGTCGTTTCTGACCATGAAAAAGTGAAAAAAGTGATAGAATTTCTTACAGGACCAATCCAAACATGTGGCACAAGATATAAGCTTGAGTGGAAACATGATTTGTAACATTTTGGAGGGTCTATTTTGCTATTCTGGTCATTTTTCTGCACTTTCACCAACATGGATCATGTGGAAAATTTGCATTTTGTTGATGAATGATCACAAATTTGCTTAAAAAAACTGCAGAATACATATTTAAAATCTCAAAGTTCACTTAAACTGACAACATGCACTTTTCTTGGTACCAACTGACATAAAACAAAACCAAAGAACAAACTTAAACCTCCACAGTGGCGACTTTTCATCTGTTTTTTCATCCTTATTTTTCATATTTTCCTATTAAGATAATTAATTGTAAAGAAAACCTACATCAAGTGCTTTATAATGATGTTTTAGTCGTTTCTGACCATGAAAAAGTGAAAGAAGTTGTAGATTTTCTTACAGGCCCAACCAAATGTGTGGCATCTGCTTTAATAAAGGCCTTTATCTTTGTTATCTGGGTCAAAACTCACTTTAACTCAGTAAATAAACTTACTTGGTGGCTTACAGTGGCAATTTTTCACCTGTTTTCTCATTCTTATAACTCATATATTCTTATTAAGAGAAGTAATGCTGATAAAAGCTACATCAAGGTTGCATCTGCCATTCCTGACCATGAAAAAGTGAAACAAGAAAGAATTCATCTGCGAGAAAAAGAGCGATCGTACAAACAAACATCAAGGAACGAAGCGTACAAAGTCTGAGGACAGCTGTGGAACGAAAAAAAAAACTGAGGGAAGACTTGGAGAAAGGAAACATTCATAACTGGCAGCTCTGCAGTTCAGCTCTGCAGTTCAGCTCTGCAGTTCAGCTGGGTTCAGCGGTTCTGCTGGCCGCCTCTTCATGCACCATCACCTCATCAGTCAGCGCTGCCTGCAGCCTCCACCCTGCTGAGGCTGAAGCTGCATCCATCACCTCATATCTCAGAGCAGGTACCGACCCATTCATGAGTGTTGGACACAGATTTAACACGTCGCTGGATGACTGCTGGCCTGGCGGGCTGATGGATGGCCTGTCTGTCGGCTCGGCTTGTTCTGCCGTCCCACTGAGGTCATCGAGGAAGCCGAACGCGCTGCTGGGAAATGTTCCTGGATGTTACAAGCTAAGCTAATTGGCTAGTCGGCTAATTGGATTAAAAGTGAAAACATGAAGATGAAATCATGTTTGGAATTGTTGGTGTTTTCTCAACTATTTCAAGGCAGAGCTGGAGATTTAATTTGCAAAATTACAAGGAAATTTCAGTTACCACTAGTTTGGTGACAGATGTACTTAAAGAGTCCATGTTTACATCATTTCATCACATGAAACCATGTGGTCTGCATAATAATAATAACTGAACCAAACCCATTTTTAAATTTGTTTTATGCAAGAATTTGTAATGTACTGCAACAAAAATAACTTTGTAGTAATATAAATATCCAGAGTTACATTAATAAGAAAAATTGGGCAACGATTTTAGATTTTAAGAGTTGTCTTCAAGGATGACAATGTGGATATTCTAGATTTTTCTTAATGTGAATAAATCTCAGAAAAGAAGAATAACATGATGTTAAATAAACTCAAATTAGCAGGAATGTTTACCTGACAGTACCAAAGAATTCAAGCAAGCTAGTTAGCTAGTGCTACAGCAAGCTAATACAGTGTTATGTTGCTAATATAGTGTTATGTTCTTGGCCCAATATAAAGTCAGCTACCTAGCTAATGCTATAACAGGCTAATATAGCATCACATTATTAGTTTGACATAAAGTCAGCTAGTTAGCTAGCGCTGAAGCAAGTTAATATAGCATTATGTTATTATTTTTTACTTAAAATCAGCTAGTTAGCTAGTGTGACTACAATCACAGGGAAAGTATCCAAACATGAACCCTACAATCACAGGGAAACTATCCAAACATGAACCCTACAATCACAGGCAAACTAGTCAAACATGAACCCTACAATCAAAGGGAAACTAGCCAAACATGAACAGAGCTCCTACAATCACAGGGAAACTAGTCAAACATGAACCCTACAATTACAGGAAACTAGCCAAACATGAACCCTACAATTACAAGAAACTAGCCAAACATGAACCCTACAATTACAGGAAACTAGCCAAACATGAACCCTACAATCACAGGGAAACTAGCCAAACATGAACCCTACAATCACAGGGAAACTAGTCAAACATGAACCCTACAATTACAGGAAACTAGCCAAACATGAACCCTAAAATCACAGGAAACTAGCCAAACATGAACCCTACAATCACAGGGAAACTAGTCAAACATGAACCCTACAATCACAGGGAAACTATCCAAACATGAACCCTACAATCACAGGGAAATTAGTCAAACATGAACCCTACAATCACAGGGAAACTAGCCAGACATGAGCCCTACAATCACAGGAAACTAGCCAAACATGAACCCTACAATTACAGGAAACTAGCCAAACATGAACCCTACAATCACAGGAAACTAGCCAAACATGAACCCTACAATTACAGGAAACTAGCCAAACATGAACCCTACAATCACAGGAAAACTAGTCAAACATGAACCCTACAATTACAGGAAACTAGCCAAACATGAACCCTACAATCACAGGAAACTAGCCAAACATGACATGAACCCTACAATCACAGGGAAACTAGCCAAACATGAACCCTACAATTACAGGAAACTAGCCAAACATGAACCCTACAATCACAGGGAAACTAGTCAAACATGAACCCTACAATCACAGGGAAACTATCCAAACATGAACCCTACAATCACAGGGAAATTAGTCAAACATGAACCCTACAATCACAGGGAAACTAGCCAGACATGAGCCCTACAATCACAGGAAACTAGCCAAACATGAACCCTACAATTACAGGAAACTAGCCAAACATGAACCCTACAATCACAGGAAACTAGCCAAACATGAACCCTACAATTACAGGAAACTAGCCAAACATGAACCCTACAATCACAGGAAAACTAGTCAAACATGAACCCTACAATTACAGGAAACTAGCCAAACATGAACCCTACAATCACAGGAAACTAGCCAAACATGACATGAACCCTACAATCACAGGGAAACTAGCCAAACATGAACCCTACAATCACAGGGAAACTAGTCAAACATGAACCCTACAATTACAGGAAACTAGCCAAACATGAACCCTACAATCACAGGAAACTAGCCAAACATGAACCCTACAATCACAGGGAAACTAGCCAAACATGAACCCTACAATCACAGGAAACTAGCCAAACATGAACCCTACAATCACAGGGAAACTCGTCAAACATGAACCCTACAATCACAGGGAAACTAGCCAGACATGAGCCCTACAATCACAGGAAACTAGCCAAACATGAACCCTACAATTACAGGAAACTAGCCAAACATGAACCCTACAATCACAGGGAAACTAGCCAAATATAAACCCTACAATCACAGGGAAACTAGCCAGACATGAGTCCTACAATCACAGGAAACTAGCCAAACATGAACCCTACAATCACAGGGAAACTAGCCAAACATGAACCCTACAATCACAGGAAACTAGCCAAACATGAACTCTATAATCACAGGGAAACTAGTCAAACATGAACCCTACAATCACAGGGAAACTATCCAAACATGAACCCTATAATCACAGGGAAACTAGTCAAACATGAACCCTACAATCACAGGGAAACTAGCCAAACATGAACAGAGCTCCTACAATCACAGGGAAACTAGTCAAACATGAACCCTACAATCACAGGGAAACTAGCCAAACATGAACCCTACAATCACAGGGAAACTAGTCAAACATGAACCCTACAATTACAGGAAACTAGCCAAACATGAACCCTACAATCACAGGGAAACTAGCCAAACATGAACCCTACAATCACAGGGAAACTAGCCAAACATGAACCCTACAATTACAGGAAACTAGCCAAACATGAACCCTACAATCACAGGAAACTAGCCAAACATGAACCCTACAATCACAGGAAACTAGCCAAACATGAACCCTACAATCACAGGGAAACTAGCCAGACATGAGCCCTACAATCACAGGAAACTAGCCAAACATGAACCCTACAATCACAGGGAAACTAGCCAAACATGAACAGAGCTCCTACAATCACAGGGAAACTAGTCAAACATGAACCCTACAATCACAGGGAAACTAGCCAAACATGAACCCTACAATCACAGGGAAACTAGTCAAACATGAACCCTACAATTACAGGAAACTAGCCAAACATGAACCCTACAATCACAGGGAAACTAGTCAAACATGAACCCTACAATCACAAGGAAACTATCCAAACATGAACCCTACAATCACAAGGAAACTAGTCAAACATGAACAGAGCTCCTACAATCACAGGGAAACTAGTCAAACATGAACCCTACAATCACAGGAAAACTAGCCAAACATGAACCCTACAATTACAGGAAACTAGCCAAACATGAACCTTACAATCACAGGAAACTAGCCAAACATGAACCCTACAATCACAGGAAACTAGCCAAACATGAACCCTACAATCACAGGGAAACTAGCCAAATATGAACCCTAAAATCACAAGGAAACTAGCCAGACATGAGCCCTACAATCACAGGAAACTAGCCAAACATGAACCCTACAATCACAGGGAAACTAGCCAAACATGAACCCTACAATCACAGGGAAACTATCCAAACATGAACCCTACAATCACAGGGAAACTAGTCAAACATGAACCCTACAATCACAGGGAAACTAGCCAAATATGAACCCTAAAATCACAGGGAAACTAGCCAGACATGAGCCCTACAATCACAGGAAACTAGCCAAACATGAACCCTACAATCACAGGGAAACTAGTCAAACATGAACCCTACAATTACAGGAAACTAGCCAAACATGAACCCTACAATTACAGGAAACTAGCCAAACATGAACCCTACAATCACAGGGAAACTAGTCAAACATGAACCCTACAATCACAGGAAACTAGCCAAACATGAACCCTTCAATCACAGGGAAACTAGTCAAACATGAACCCTACAATCACAGGAAACTAGCCAAACATGAACCCTACAATCACAGGGAAACTAGTCAAACATGAACCCTACAATCACAGGAAACTAGCCAAACATGAACCCTACAATCACAGGAAACTAGCCAAACATGAACCCTACAATCACAGGGAAACTAGCCAAACATGAACCCTACAATCACAGGGAAACTAGCCAAACATGAACAGAGCTCTCGCTCTGCTGACATTTATGTGTTTGGAAAGAAATCCCCCCCCCCAAAAAAAAGAGAAGGAGGAGATTATGGTCATGGCTTGGAAAGAGAGGCTAATTTGGGATGCCAATTTTGCAAAGGGGGCTTCCCTCCATGCTTCGTCCTTTTCTGTCCCATAGTGGTACGACCTGGAGGACACGTCATCAAAAAGGCTTCTGCTGCCACAACTCTACTAGACTGTCTTCTTTGTTTAAATCCCACATACTGGTTTTGATGCCATTGTCGCCACAAATCATCTATTTGGTTTTAGCGTCAGTGTGGCGTTGATCAGTACGTCATTTCATCCTGCATTTCTATTGGTTAGTTAGTTGTCATAGGTCTCAGCAGCAGTCACACTGTGAGATGATCACCCCAGATTTCTGACAGTCAGAATTTGATGGCAGCTTGTCTTTGGTCCATGACAACGGCCATCCTTGAACCTTTGAACATGTCTCACAGTCCGACGTAGGACCACCGATTTAGAGCCACGACCAAAGATACCACCACCATTCTCTCACCATTATCTTTCGTCTGGGACGGTCGAAAATCGTACAGTGTGTAGAGGCCTTTAGACACCATGGCTGAAGCTGTCTGTCGCTGAAGGAGCTGCCCAGTGATGCTACTGTTTCCTGCAGGGGGTGGGAGGTGTCCTCCATGATAGACAACAGCTTTGTCATCATCCTCCTGTCTCCCACCACCTCCACAGGATCCAGAGGACAGCCCAGGACAGAGCTGGCTTTCTTAACCAGTTCATTCAGTCTCTTCCTGCTGCTGCTCCAGCAGACCACTTCATACAGGATGGTTGATGCCACCACAGAATCACAGAAGGTCCTCAGAAGTGCTTCCTGCACCCTGAAGGACCTCAGTTTCCTGAGCAGGTGGAGTCTGCTCTGACCTTCCTTATAGAGTGCGTTGGTGTTAACAGTCCAGTCCAGTTTATTGTTCAAGTGAGCACCCAGGTACAGGGAGTCCTCGGTTTACGGCGTCATCGACCTACGGCGTTTCGGTGTTGCATCGGAACTGGTTACATGGAACTAGTTGGCGAGCAGAGCGAACGAATATGTTGTCACGTGGTGCTATCAGATGGCTTTGTTTACATTCGCCGGTTGTACACCACCTTGGATTGTGCTACATTCTAACTTTCTGCCCTTCATTATGGCTCCCAAGCGTAAGTCAGACTCTTCTGACGGCAGTGCTTTGAAGAATAGGAAAGCCAGCTCCATGGAAGTGAAATTAGATATAATAAAATGTTCGGAACAAGGCGAAACACAGACGAACATCGGTCTAGTTGTAAAAACAGGTCAGCATGTTGTAGTGACCCTCTGTGATGAATCAGTGAGACTTTATTTTTCTTTAGTTTACATTTTCGCCGGAGTTCTGACTTACAGCGAAAATCGACTTACGTTGATCCCAAGGAACGGAACTCCGATGTAAGTGTAGGACCTCTTGTACCTGTAAGAGTCCAATATCTCCATGTCCGTTTCCTGGATGTTCACTGGTGAAGCAGAAGTGTGTCTGTTCCTGCTAAAATCCACCAGCAGTTCCTTGGTTTTCACTGCGTTGATCTGGAGGCAGTTCAGCAGCTCCAGTCCACAAACTCCTGGTTGAGTTCTCTGTAGTCCTCCTCATCTCCATCAGTGATGAGGCCGACGATGGTGGAGTCAGAACTTCTGAAGATGGCAGTTTGTGGTGTGATGAGAGAAGTCTGCAGTGTAGAGGGTGAAAAGAAAGAGGGCAAGGACAGTAGACCACAGTGCTTCATAATGATGGGTTTTTTTGCCTTTTCTGTTGTTTCTGACCATGAAAAAGTGGAAAAAAGTTGTGTAGTTGTGGTGTAATATTTGAGCTTCCCTACAAACATAATTTGCAAACTTTTGGAGGGTCTCCTTTGGTATTTTGCCACGCTTTAGAATGTTGCTGTTTATCACAAATCACAAAGCAATTTAATAAAGATCTTTATTATCTGGGTTAAAACTCATTTTAAGTCAGTAAAATATACTTACTTAGTTGCGACTTTTCATCTGTTTTCTCATTCTTATAACTCAGATTTTCTTTTTAAGAGGAATAATGCTAAACAAAAGCTACATCAAGAGCTTTATAATGATGTTTTTTTGCTTTTTAACGCCCTCCTATGATTTTTAGACTCTCATACGTTGCTCCAAAGTGAAGGGAAGCAGCAAACTAGGATTCAGCTTTAGCATTCTCGTGTTGTTTGCTTCACTAATCCACATTTATTCCTCGGTGTATTCAGATAATAACTCAGATTAGGCCTTCTGCAGCTCATTTCGTCGACGGCCAGCGCCACCCTGTAAATCCAAGTGGGTTTTTTTCAGCCGGAGTCAGGGGGCCAGAACAAGTCGGCCGGGGTTTTTTTAGTATTTATTTTCTGTGTTTAATTGGACAAATGAACAGCATTCCAGGCCAGGAGCATAGTGGCATTATTGTTCTGGGAGGATAAACACAGAAGGGCCCTGCGTGGACTATAAAACTCCAGAATAAACAGCCCTCTCAAAGCCCAGTATTGAATGTCTGTTTATGACTTGTAATATGAAGTGCAGAGCTCTAAAATCACTAATTACATCAGCGGTGTGGATTTTTCTGGGGAGGGAGCTCTTAAAGGGGAGTGTGGCTGTTATATGTGTATGTTAGAAGCTAATAGGGCTAATGTGTTTGGTGCCCCGACGGCAGACTCATGCTTCAGTGAATATTTTTTTGCCTCTTTTTTTATTAAAAACACGGATCCGTTTGAGCAGGTTTTAACTCCGTGATCCGTTTTGTGCTGCACATGTGTGACCTCAGCTCAGAGGAAGAAAAAAAGGGTTTCCTCTGCCCTGATCTCTGCAGACTCTGGTTATTAAAACATGTTTCCCTTTTCCGCTGCCGAGCTCCTCGACGACTGTTTCAGCCGGTAGCTGCATTAAAACGCTGATCTGGAGGAGAAAATGCAGTTAAACAGGAACAAATCCAATCATTGTCATTGATTAACATGATAGATTTACAGATTTTTTTTTACCAAGTGCAAGTGTTGGGACACTTTTCAGAAAAGTTTTGCACATACAGTTGTGTTCATAATTTTACATACTCTAGCAGAATTAGTAAAATATGAACTGTTCTTTAATGAAAACATGAACGATCAGAGCAAATATAATTGTGACAATAAATAACTTTGTCTGACCGCTAACCCTAAAAGAAAGAAAAGTTTTTCCATGATCAAACATACTTTCTAAAAATAAACCTTAGCCTTAACACAAAGTCAGCTAGTTACCTAGCACTAAAGACGTAAAGAAAAAATGACTTTTAAAGATCAGTTAAGTTTAAAAGATAAATTTTTGTTTAATTTCAGAAACTTCAAGTCCTTAAATGTGCTTGTATATGATTTTTTGCTGTTGGTAATTATTATAGTAGAGGACTGCTGCATGCAGGGAGTTTTCCTCCTTAAAAAGACACAAACTCTCCTGAAAACATTTCTGTGATGTTTCTTGGGACAGCGTTTGCTAAAATGTGCTATTTTTGCAGTGCATTAGTGCATTTCTATGGTTCTGTGTCTTCCTCAGCATGAATCGTGCATAAAACTAGACTTTACCGACTCATTTTAATAAAGATACCAGCATGCAGCTCCTCCTGTTTCAACATTAAAGTGAGGCAATGAAATAACATAAATTTAATTCACTTAAAGCCAAAGATTAGCAAACAAAGCAAACTTTTTTGATACCATTTGCTGTAAAAAAAAAAAAAAAAACAAACAGAAGAACAAAGCAGGCAGCAGCTACTTTTCATCGGTTCTCTTGCTGTTTTTACCCATATCTGTTGGAATAATGATTAATAAAAGTTAAATAAACACAGATTTAATGTTGGATTGATTATATCACTACAATTAGATTAGATTTTACAGAACCAATCCAGACTTTATTGTTTTAAAAAAGAAATGCTTTTTGTGAAATTTTGTATTTGGTCATGAAGCAACATTAACTACATAGGATGTGAGTTACGCCTAAAAAAACATGATTTGTGAGATTTTAAAGGATCTCATTTGCCATTTTCTGTATGTTTGTCATCATGGATCAGGTCGAAAATTAGGATTTTGTTGATGCATGATCACAAATTCACTTTATAAACTTGATAAAAAAAGTAGCCACTGTAAGCTACCAAGGCTGTTTCAAATCCATTTTAATAAAGCGCCATGCTGCTACCTTTATCTTTATTATCTGGGCTAAAACTTACTTTAACTCAGTAAATTAACTTACTTGGCGGCTTGCAGTGGCGACTTTTCATCTGTTTTTTCATTCTTATAACTCATATATTCTTATTAAGAGAAATAATGCTAAACAAAAGCTAAATCTAGAGCTTTATAATGATGTTTTTGTCGTTTCTGACCATGAAAAAGTGAAAAAAGTGATAGAATTTCTTACAGGACCAATCCAAACATGTGGCACAAGATATAAGCTTGAGTGGAAACATGATTTGTAACATTTTGGAGGGTCTATTTTGCTATTCTGGTCATTTTTCTGCACTTTCACCAACATGGATCATGTGGAAAATTTGCATTTTGTTGATGAATGATCACAAATTTGCTTAAAAAAACTGCAGAATACATATTTAAAATCTCAAAGTTCACTTAAACTGACAACATGCACTTTTCTTGGTACCAACTGACATAAAACAAAACCAAAGAACAAACTTAAACCTCCACAGTGGTGACTTTTCATCTGTTTTTTCATCCTTATTTTTCATATTTTCCTATTAAGATAATTAATTGTAAAGAAAACCTACATCAAGTGCTTTATAATGATGTTTTAGTCGTTTCTGACCATGAAAAAGTGAAAGAAGTTGTAGATTTTCTTACAGGCCCAACCAAATGTGTGGCATCTGCTTTAATAAAGGCCTTTATCTTTGTTATCTGGGTCAAAACTCACTTTAACTCAGTAAATAAACTTACTTGGTGGCTTACAGTGGCAATTTTTCACCTGTTTTCTCATTCTTATAACTCATATATTCTTATTAAGAGAAGTAATGCTGATAAAAGCTACATCAAGGTTGCATCTGCCATTCCTGACCATGAAAAAGTGAAACAAGAAAGAATTCATCTGCGAGAAAAAGAGCGATCGCACAAACAAACATCAAGGAACGAAGCGTACAAAGTCTGAGGACAGCTGTGGAACGGAAAAAAAAACTGAGGGAAGACTTGGAGAAAGGAAACATTCATAACTGGCAGCTCTGCAGTTCAGCTCTGCAGTTCAGCTCTGCAGTTCAGCTGGGTTCAGCGGTTCTGCTGGCCGCCTCTTCATGCACCATCACCTCATCAGTCAGCGCTGCCTGCAGCCTCCACCCTGCTGAGGCTGAAGCTGCATCCATCACCTCATATCTCAGAGCAGGTACCGACCCATTCATGAGTGTTGGACACAGATTTAACACGTCGCTGGATGACTGCTGGCCTGGCGGGCTGATGGATGGCCTGTCTGTCGGCTCGGCTTGTTCTGCCGTCCCACTGAGGTCATCGAGGAAGCCGAACGCGCTGCTGGGAAATGTTCCTGGATGTTACAAGCTAAGCTAATTGGCTAGTCGGCTAATTGGATTAAAAGTGAAAACATGAAGATGAAATCATGTTTGGAATTGTTGGTGTTTTCTCAACTATTTCAAGGCAGAGCTGGAGATTTAATTTGCAAAATTACAAGGAAATTTCAGTTACCACTAGTTTGGTGACAGATGTACTTAAAGAGTCCATGTTTACATCATTTCATCACATGAAACCATGTGGTCTGCATAATAATAATAACTGAACCAAACCCATTTTTAAATTTGTTTTATGCAAGAATTTGTAATGTACTGCAACAAAAATAACTTTGTAGTAATATAAATATCCAGAGTTACATTAATAAGAAAAATTGGGCAACGATTTTAGATTTTAAGAGTTGTCTTCAAGGATGACAATGTGGATATTCTAGATTTTTCTTAATGTGAACAAATCTCAGAAAAGAAGAATAACATGATGTTAAATAAACTCAAATTAGCAGGAATGTTTACCTGACAGTACCAAAGAATTCAAGCAAGCTAGTTAGCTAGTGCTACAGCAAGCTAATACAGTGTTATGTTGCTAATATAGTGTTATGTTCTTGGCCCAATATAAAGTCAGCTACCTAGCTAATGCTATAACAGGCTAATATAGCATCACATTATTAGTTTGACATAAAGTCAGCTAGTTAGCTAGCGCTGAAGCAAGTTAATATAGCATTATGTTATTATTTTTTACTTAAAATCAGCTAGTTAGCTAGTGTGACTATAAGCTAATGTAGCATAATGTTATTATCTTAACAAAAAATCAGTTAGGTAATTAATGCTACAGCAAGCTAACATAGCATAATGTTGTTAGCTTAACACAAAGTCACAAAGCTAATGTAGTTTTACATTGCTAACTTAACATAAGGTCAGCTGCTTAGCTACAGCAAGCTAATTGTTATGTTATTGGATTAAAATGAAGTTGCTACCTAGCTAGTGCTACAGAATGCTAATATAGCATAACGTTATTAATTTTACATAAAGTCAGCTAGTTAGCTGGTGTGACAGTCAGCTATTATAGCATAATGGTATTAACGTAAAGTCAGTTAGCTAATTAAAGCAAGCTAAAGTTGCATAATGCTGTTAGCTTCACACAAAATCAGCTAGTTAGCTAGTGTTACTGCAAGCTAATATAGCATAACATTATTAGTTTGACATGAAGTCAGCTAGTTAATTAACGCAACAGCAAGCAAATATAGCGTAGAGTAATGAGTGTAACATAAAGTCAGCTAGTAAGCCATTGCTACAGTAAGCTAATATAGCATAACATTATTAGCTTAGCATGAAGTCAGCTTGTAAGCTTATGCTACAGCAAGGTAATATAGCATTATGTTATTGGCTATAAAAAAATAATACTTAAAAGTATATACAAAATATACCTATTTTTAAAGAAAATAGACAGTATTTTAAAAATTTAAGTTTATGATTGTATTCTAAAATGACTAAAAATATGTCAGAAATGATGTGAATTGTGTCAAAAATTACACAGATTAGTCCAAAATGCTCAAAACTTTGTCCAAAATGACTCAAAATTCATCATAAAAGAATCTGTTCAACATTGTTATTTCCATCTAGAGGAATTTGGACAATCTGGACTAACACTTATGTATATTTTTGTTTTATTTATTTTTCTACTGATATTTCTTAAATGTTTGCATTATTCTCTTTACTGCTGCACCAATGCAAATTTCCCCACTGTGGGATGAATTAAGGCTAATTGTATCGTATGAAAATGTGCAAAATGATTCAAAATTAATGCTTAAAACGTAGTCCAGAATGATTCTAAATTTGCTAGCAAGCTGCAATATAATTTCATTTTAACATAATTCATTTAGCAGTGTAATTCCAGCTAGGATAACATCACCTGACTCGTGTATTTATTCCAAATGGACCACGCTGGATGTCTGTTTTACTGTGCATTTTCCATTATAACAGCTTAAAGGATCATATTTAACTGTATGGATATAGAATGGACACGTAGAGTATCTGCCAGTGCCACACATTTCTGTTGTTACAGGACTCTGTGTAAACTGCCGGGTGGATGAGCGTCGCTGCAGTAAGATGAATCCTGTGGCTGCCTGCAGCTTTTATCTCAGCTATGGGTCAAACACATTTATAGCTCGGATCACATTCACCGGCACCAAACCCAGAGTAGCAGTCCACGGTATCCTGCTCTACATAATGTCATGCCCACCATACGATGACAGACTGTAGCAGCGCAGACCACATCCAGTAACACAATCTGCTGTCCATCACGCTGTAATGTAAATACACGCTGTAAAACAACACATCAGCACATTCTACAGCCACTGCTTCCAAGAAACCACAATCAGTCTGTTTTTACATATTGCACTTGTTTGTTGTATGAAAAAAGTAGATAAAAACAGGCGAAAACACCAACATTAAGTGTTATAATAATAATTATGTGCAGTAAAAAACAAATCATTATCATCAGATTAAACATCCCCGGTGATCGCTAACATTATTTTTATGTCATGAATTTAAATTTTACATATCAGTGACAGGAAAGATTTTATTGAAAAATTATGATAAATTGGGGAAAGAAGCACACCTTAAGAATAAAGTGTTGCTTTTTTGAAATTCAGCATAATATATAAACAAGACTGACACCTAAATTAGTAATTTAGAGTTTAATTAAATCATACCAGACTACATTACAGCTTTGTAATTATACTACTAAATATCAAGTAACTTTAAACAATACAGACATGCTACTTGTGCAAAAAAAACTGTTCTCAAGTTTTGATGTTGCTCTAAGTGCAACATGTAAAACACTTATATTTTACATAGTTCTCTTTAAACAGTTTAATTATTGTCAATTAATTTTCAATTGAGGACCTGAGGAAAAAAGTTCTAACTTTATTATCATGAATATGTAAATTCATGACATTAATTTTAGTCAAATTAGCAGGGATGACTCACTGACAGTAGCAAATAATTCAAGCATGTTAGCTAGCTAGCGCTACAGAAAGCTAATATAGCACAGCGTTATTAATGTAATCAGCTGATTCTTAAGCAAGCTAATATAGCATAGTGTTATTAGCTTAAGATAAAGTCAGCTAGTAAGCTAATTCTACAGCAAGCTAATAAAGCATTACATTATTAGCTTAACACAAAGTCAACTAGTTAGCTAGTTCTTAAGCAAACTAATATAGCATAATGGCATTAGCACAACATAAAGTCAATTAGTTAGCCGGTGTTACGCAAGCTAATGTAGCACAGTGTTTTTGGCTTAAGATCAACTCAGCTAGTAAGTTAGTTCTAGAGCAAGCTAGCATAGCACAAAGTTATTATTGTAACATAAAGTAAGCTAGTTAGCTAGTGCTACAGCAAGCTAATATGGCATAAAGTTTAAACTTAAGTGTGCTAGTTAGCCTTACAGGCAGATAATGATGCTGTTAACAATAGTAAAAAAAAAAAAACAATATTCTTGTTGTAAGACAGGAAAGTTTGTATGAGTATATTCTGTTAAAAAACCTAACAGAGGCCCTGACTTTTAACTGCAACATGTACACTACCGTTCAAAAGTTCACAGTCACACAGACAATTTCACGTTTTCCATGAAAACTCACACTTTTATTTATGTGCTAATGTAATTGCACAAGGATTTTCTGATCATTAATTAGCCTTTCAAGACCATTAGCTAACACAATGTAGCATTAGAACACAGGAGTGATGGTTGCTGGAAATGTTCCTCTGTACCCCTATGGAGATATTCCATTAAAAATCATTTACCACATTAACAATGTCTAGACTGTTTTTCTGATTATCTTCAATGTAAAAAGTGTTTTTCTGTTCAAAAATAAGAACATTTCTAAGTGATCCCAAACGTTTGAACAGTAGTGTATATTAGAAAACACATATTTTAGATAGTACTCTTTAATTTGTTTGCCAAATAATTTAGTTTTCCTCATAAAGGTCCCGCATTTTGCCTCTTTTTTAGCACATTAATCAAATATGTCCTGCAAGTGGGCCTTTTTGTATTTCTTTTGTCTCAAAATACAGCAAATATGGTTTATTTTTGTCAATTATAGGATCATTTGTTTCAGTTGGACAACTATTGCTTATATTAGGTGTTACATAGCACACAGTTATATAGCTAATTCTTATTTAGTTGTATAGCTGAGAGGCTAGCTAACACTTGACAGCTTTTACTTTACACCTCAAAGTTTATAATAACCACAAAGAATTTTCACCATATGGGACTTTTAATTAACTAACTTAAGGAGTAGCAGCCAGAACTGAATATTAAAATAAGAACAGTGCCTGAAATAAGTCAGATTTCAGCACCAGAGCTGTTAAAATGAAGTCCTGTGTAGACGTCAGTGTGGAGATGACGGAGTATCTGACTACTGGTTTCTTCTTCACTCTCCAGCGTCATTATGAGCTGAAATCTGCAGCAGGTGGCAGGAGGCCTGAGAACAAGCAGCAGGACGTGAACCCAGATACCAAACAGGGAAAATAAACTGGTTTAAGGAAAGACAAGACTGCCATCTAGTGAACAGACGGAGCTCTACCGGTGCTCTATAAACATTATTAAACACTGTTAGCTTCCATAAAACCCAACAACTGTTCATGTGCAGGAACGTCATGTTATCACTGGTCTTTTCTCTCAATAACGGTTTAATTGCAATAACAGAAATGATGGGAACATTATCCATCATGCCATAGCTGCACATATCCATGATTAGAATGAAAATTATGGGATTCAACTCGAATGAGCAGCTATAAAAGATTTTGGATGGAGGTGTTGTCCACCGTCGTTAAAACACATTATGTTGGAATTTAACCCTCCTGTTGTCCTCATTTACGGACACCAAAAAATATAGTTTCCTTGTCTGAAAAAATCCAAAAATTCTGCAAAAAAAAAAGATCCCAAAATTTGAGATTTGCAAAACCTTCAGGAAGAAAATTCCAATAATTCCTTAAAAGTTTCCCTTAAAGGTTGTATTTTTTTTTTAAATCCCCCAAATTTGGCAAGAAAATCCTTGTAAATATTTTCAAAAAATTTGTAAAAATCTTCAAAAGAAATCCTAAAAATATCTAAAGTGATTACATATATATCAGTGAAACTTCCCATTCACATAAAAATCAACCAAATTATTTTTTTTTTATTTACAGGAATTAATCATGTTTTTTGAGTTACTTCATATCAAACAGTCTTTAAGATAGTTCAACTTTTAAGCAACTTTTTATGAATCCAGATTTTTTTTCTGAAGCTTTAAGTTATCTGATGTTTAATTCAAATATTATAAAGCCCTCAATTGTTAATTAATTGGCAATTATTTAATAGTTTTACGAGAAATCAAAATGTTATCGAACATACACGTTGCAGTTAAAGTCAAACCTGCAGTCTACATCAACACAAAGAGCTTAAAGCTAAAAAATAAACTATCAACTTGTTTGCACGTAAACTGGTGTAAAAAATGTTATTAAAAAGTACTCAAATGGACAATAAAGTCAGGATTAGTGCATTTACTCTGTATGAGATTCTGTTACTGAGCAAAACACTCTTTAAAAATAGTTTTTGGGTTTCAGTTTCAGCAGGAAGCTTCATTTTGTGTCATTACTTCACTGTAGGTTTGCATTTTTGCACAAAGCTTCATTTAAACTTTGCATTTTTTCCCCATTTTAATCAGAGATGATTACTGTAAACCACGGCTGGGTGTTAATACGATGTCAGCGCTGTTGGTTTGCAGCAGCGCCGCCTGGGATTTTCCTGAAGAATTTTTAATTTAGGTAGGTGTGACATTTACAGCAGGCAGACAGAATCCAGGCCTATAAAGTAGAACATTTTTTCTCTTTTCTGTTTTTTTACAGCCCTCTGTATGCAGAGTTAATTTGTTTTTTCAGATTAAAACAGTGAGCGAGAGGTGTTTTAAAAGGTTCGTTTCATTATTCCAAACGCGCCCCACGGTCAGGAAATAAACACGCTGGTGGAAAATGAAGTGTGTGATGTGGCTGTGAAGCTTCTCTAAAGGCCACAGGATTAAAAGTTGACATATGAGAGCTTTTCTCCCCTCCTATGACTTATATTTACCACATCTAGCAGGCTCCAGGATAATAAATCCAGGCGAAGTTACTGCAGCTATAAAGTGGAGCCACATCTCCCTGAGTTGAGTTTTTTTCCAGCAGTTTGCAGGAGGTAGAACCCAGGTGGTCCTGAGCTCAGGTAGGCTCATCTTTACCCTCACTTCCTGAATGTCTCCCTGAGGGCTTGTAGCACAGAAAGCAGCTTAAATCAAACCTGCTCTACATATTTAACTCCATGCGAATGTGTTTGAAAGAAGCTACACGCTACATTTGACTCTGCCGTCGAGGATTTATTTGTTTGGAAAGCTGCTATAAAACCCGTGAGAAAATCTTCAGTTTATTTGGGAAATGAAAAACATTTCATGACGTACAGACAGTGTGAAACGCTCTGGATGAGGATGTTTAGACACTAGCAAATAATGAGAATAAAGTTCGTTCTATTCAGGCGATGGTGAGGATGGCCCTCTCTCTCTTCCTCCTCTTCTTCTTCTTCTCCTCCAGCTTTCCGGTGGCGTCGGCGAAGAACATCACGTCCTCTTTGCTCTCGATCTCTCTCTGGAGGAACTGCAGGGCGGCGCTGTTGAAGCCCATCACATCCTGGAATGAAGGGAAGAAGAAGGAAATGTTCAGAAGATCATTTGTGAAGGACAAAACAACAAACAGTTCAGCTCTTTATCCAGACGTTTCTTACTCTGATCTCGCGGACTTTTGACAGCGTGTTGGTCCGAAGCTCATCGATGACGGACAGCAGCATCTGGTTACTGGAGATCTGACCGAAATGGATCCTGGAAAGAAGCAAACAACAACGTCAGCTAAACCTGAAACTGTCAAAAGTCATGTTATCTATTTTAAAAAATCACCAATCATCTGAGGGGCTCAGAAGCAGAGTGGTCTAACCTACAGAAATCCAAACTGAGTTTTATATAATTTCTGTAATATTTTATGGTCTAGATTTTTGAGGCAAACTGGACTAACTCACAACCCAAATATAGTGTTTCAGTGAATGTTAGATCATTCTGGAAAACACTAAACTTTGAGCCTTTTCTTGTCCAGAACTACAGAAAGTGGGTTAGACCACTCTGCTTCCAAACCCTTGTTGTCCAATATGCTTCAAAAATGATCCAAAATGTGTCCACAATGACTTGAAAATGATCCAGAATTAAAGAAAGTTTTCCAGAAATGATCTATAATGACAAACATTTGTTCAGAATAACAAATTTCAGACATGAAAATAGTCTAAAACGACTGGAAAATGATCCTAAATCAGTCAGAATTTCTCTCAAATGATTAAAAAGGATCCAGAATGATTGAAAAATTGCAGAATGACACAAAATTTGTCCAAGATGCTTTAAAAATGATCCAAAGTAACTCAAAGTTTGTCTAAAATGACTTGAAAATGTGTCCAGAGTTACACAAAAGCTGTCAGAAATGACAAAAATATTCTAAAAAAGACTCAAAAATTGTCCAAAATGACTTAAATCCATTTAGAATGAACTGAAAATTACTTAAAATGACTGAAAACTTGCAGACTGACATGAGGGGGTTAGAAGCAGAGTGGTCTCACCCATAAAAAAATCCAAACTTAGTTTTATATAATTTCTGTAATATTTTATGGTCTGGATTTTAGTGGTAAACTGGTCTAACCCACAACCCAAATACAGCATTACAGTGGCGCTTTGAATATTAGAGATTGAATAGAGATATTCAAAAAGTGGGTCAGACCACTGCTTCCAAACCCTTCATCTATCAGAGCCAGAAACTGTAAAAACCAAGACATTCAAAACTAATCTGCATCCACCACATCTGAGCTTAAAATAGAGATTTAACATCTTACATTTGAGATTATCTCATGCTACCACTAAGAACTAAATTAACTGTAATGGATGTGAATCTTACTTGAGGAGGAAAAACAGGCATCTGCAGACGAGCTCCACCTCCAGACCCTGCTGGATGTAGCTGCTGAAGAGCTGCAGCAGCTCTGGGATGTATGGAAACGGTAAAACCAGCAGAGAAACCTCCAGCTCACTGTTAGCGAAGAGAAAAGAAAGAAAAAAGTGAGTTAAATGCACAGAACAAAGCAGGAAGATGACGATCAATTTGGTTTCGGTCTCACCTCGATCTGACTTTCTTTATGACGTCTAAAACGTAGCGGGAAGGCTGAGGGGAAGGAGACTCAGTTACTACCTGCAGATGCATTTAGTTATAAAAGGAGGAGATGCCCGTCAGACATTTATTTCTCAGAACTTACCGTAACGTTGAAGGCCACGAGGATGGGGTTGGGTTTGGGTGGAGGAAGCTGCAAAAAACATGAGCTGACGTCACAAAAATGCACAAAAATGAAAGTGAAACAACATCCTGCATTCAAAAACAACATTTAAACCTTCAAACATTCTATTTACAGTTTCTGGTTATTTGTTGCTCTACCTGATCAGTGCATGTTTGAGGGATTTTGTACGCGCCGCTGCTTAAACATTAAAAGCTGTAATAAAATACCTCTTTTCCTGCGTGCTCACAGGCGTATTTGTGATCCTCCATTTTCCTGGCTTCTGCTTTATAAATCTCCAGAGCCTCCATGATTCGCTCAGCCTGTGAAAAACAGGAAGAACATCAATAAAAAGCCAAAAAACCTGCAAATTTCTAGCTTTTATTGTCAATAAAAAAAAATAGTTTTCTGTGTCTAAAAGGAGAGTTTTGGGGGGTAAATATAAGAACTTAGACTCTAAACTCTAAACTCTAATCGGAATTAAAGCTGCAAGCAGTATTGGTCGGGTCCTCGCATCCTTGCTGGTCAGTGAATCCAAGCATGTCCACTAGGTGGCGCTGCGACTGACAGTATATTCTGGCCGATGACCTTTTTGATGGCGAGCTATCAAAACTGTCCACCAGGTGGCACCATCACTGTGAATGTATATCGGCCTAGGTGTGTTATCAGGGCTGGACTGTGATCAAACATGTAAAGTTTGAGGCAGATTGGAGCATGTACAGGCCAGTTAGACAGCACTTCCTGTTTCATGGTGACCCATCCACCAGGTGGCGCTCTCTCTGTGACTATATTTTGATCTATAGAATTCATCAGGGCTGGAGTCTGATCATACATGTAAAGTCTGAGGCAGATTGGAGCATGTACAGGCCAGTTAGACAGCACTTCCTGTTTCATGGCGAACTGTCGAAATTCCATTCCATTTCCACGCCCTCAGACTTTTGCTGACCATGCTGATAACTTTTGATCACCCATAGCTGATGTACATCCTGGCCAAATTTCAGCTCTATTGGGGTTACCCTGTGTGAGTTTATTGCTTTTGAAAATGTGCAAAAATTGGTCCAAAATATGTCACATAATTCAAAATGGCCGACTTCCTGTTGTCTTTTAGGTATGGGTGTCAGTTACATTTTTGTGCGTCATGACGAGTTACTTATAGCTACCAAATTTCATAGCTGTAGGTGACATGTCCTGGTCGTACAGCCTGTTTGAAATTTTCCAGGTGGCGCTATTGAGCCATTTTGACTCACACCTATGCAAGTTCCATAAAATATCTAATTTTTGGCGGTCCTGAAATGTGTGCAAAGTTTCAGCGTTGGTGCTCGGACCCCATTAATGATATTTATAGTGGAGGAGGTGAAGTAAACTCACAGCTTTGACCGTCTCGATGGTTTTCTTCCCGGCTGGTGCTGCTTCTCCCTGAGTCTCTCCAGGAACCTGCAGAATAAAACAAAACAACAGCAGAACTAATTTTAGTTCATTTATTAGCAAACCGGATGTAAAGGACACTGTTTAATCTCCGTTAACTTGAATCTTTTGTTACTAAAAAGCGTTAAAAACAGTATTAAGACACTGAAAATGTGTCAAAAATCTTCCATAAGTGTCTCCTGTGGTGTGATTTTAGGGCTGAGAATGTATTCTGAGATAATTACAGCATGGGGGTCTGAAATGCAAGAGTCTGGGGTTGTTTTTGTTTGAAAATACTGTTAATAATGCTTGGAAATTTGATTAGAAGTTGATGGTGATCCAGGAACAGGAAAACAGGAATCTGGTTTTGACTCCTGAAGCTGCTAGAGATCCACATTCAACTGGAACGTCTGAAGACCAAATCTGAAAGCTGAGCTCACCACTGGCACGTCTCCTTTGGCCATGCTCTCCTCGAACTCTGCTTCTCGTTCCTGTGAAGACAAAAGCAAAGAGTTATTTAGAGGCACAAACAATCTCTGGGTGTGTTTGAGTGTATTTGTTGAAGTCCTCACCATCTCCCTCTCCTCCTCCAGGATTATTGGCTCTCTGGTTCTCTCCCACAGACGAAGAGATTTATCGTGAGATGACGACACGAGATGGTCGCCGTTTGGGCTGATGGCGAGACACCAGACCTCCCGATGGTGGCCCTGAGGGGCGGAAAGGACGGTTACAACACTGGCAAAATTCATACTGTGTAAAAACACAAGTAGGCTGCAAGAAATATGCATTTACTACTGAGGAAAAACACCAAGAATAATCTAATCCCATCCCAGCTGGTGCCTTATATCTTAAAATCATTAGCTGTCAAGCAAATTTGCATTTCGTAATCTCCTTTATTCCGCGAGGCGTTTGTTGAATTCGGTGCAGTGTTCCTAGAAAATGAAATGTTTTAGTTGTGTGTAGCTGTTTTCAAAGTCATCTTGGCCTTTTAAATGGAAGAATAATAGGAAAAAATCTGAGTGAAACTGAATTTAAAAGTATAAAACTCTTAGACCACTTCTATCAAATTTGATCCAAACATTCAGAATCATCTAATAAATCAACTGTTCAGATTTAATGTGACCTTTCCCCATGTTAAACTATTAAAGGCTTTAACTTTGGTTTGTATAACGGGTGTTACATCCTCGTTTTTAGCCAAATATTCATGAAACACAACTGATGACCCAAGAAATCATATGCTGTGTTGTCTGGAAATAACCTGAATCTACAGTCATGAACAAAATACACTTGTAAAGACCATGTAGAGTTTCTAATGACTCCTTTAACTCTGAATTTTCTATAATGGAATCACTGAAACACATTAATCTTTGTCATAAAAAACAATCATGCATTTTGCGGTGGATTCAAGGGACTTTCTGACTTGTTCAAATCTATAATTTTCTTTTCCAGATCTTTGCTGAGCGCCTCAGACTTTCCCACTGTAGTGGTTGAGTCTAAAGAGTGGATCTAATGGGTTCTATTTAAAGTGGCTCAGAGGAGTCAGCAGCTGTAGTCGATCGTAATCACTCTGGAGAAGTTAGGAGGTCATGAAAGAGAACTGAACCAATTCTGTCCAGAGGAGTCAAAGATAAACCAGAAGGTTGAAACCAGAAGAACTGAACTGATGTGGAAATGGACAAATTTAATCAAATATTAAAATTTCTGTTTGTGTATTTTTATGTATATCAGAGGAGTCAGCAGCTGTAGTCAACTGTAATCACTCATGAGAAGTTAAGAGGCCATGAAACTAAGAAAATTTGATTAATGCAACTTTCTACATCATCAAAACTGATAATTCAAGTTGCTGTATGTATATTTATGACCCAACAGATCTTGTCATCTTTACAGAAGACTTTTAATAAATCTATGAAAGAACCATAGATTGCTATTTGTGACAAAGATTCATGTGTTTCTGTGACTGAGTTATGGGAGTCATTGGAGACTAAAGACTAACATGTTATCTGTCATGTTGGAGTCAATCTGGTTCACAGCTGATGAATGAGGTGTGGTCAGTATTTAATTTCAGTGCGTGCAAAGCCATTGAACTCTAGACATCAAGAGCTTTGAGGAAAACATCACCTCGAGTGTCTGGATGTGCTCAAACTTGTCAGCGTCCCACTGTTTGATCTTCCTGTCTTTTCCTGCTGTGAAGAACAGATGAGTCTTGGGGACAAACTGGAGGAACATGACGCTGTGGAGGACAAACAGAAAGACAGGAAAATTTAATTTAATTCAAAAGACGGTGAGAAAACAAAGAAAATCTGAGTAAAAAACAGCGAAAAGATCAGACCAATGAAGCTGAAAGTGAAATAAACCAGAAGAGATTAAAGTTAATTAAAAGAGAAAAAAAAAACGTGAGAAAGGACGAGTGAGATGAGATCCATGAGAAACCAGATGAAAGAGCAGCTGGTGTGAAGTCAGTCGAGTTAACTGGACGCAGATTCTCAGAACACAACAGATGAAGTCAGAGCTGGAACCAAAACAGTCCTGAACTTCTCACCGCATATTTGATTTAAAAACAAAAAAAAAGAACTGTTTGGTCTGGGCGTTACCTGTCGTCATGAGCAAACATGGAGCGGTGACAGTCGCCAAAGTCCAAACCCCAGATCTTCACGTTCCTGTCGGCCGAGCCAGTCGCAATGAGAGTGCTGTCCTGGTAGAACAGAACCAAGAGGTCAGAGTGTGGGAGGAGGAGGAGGTGATTTTATGAGTTTTATCCAACACAAGGAGCAACACTGGCTGTAAAAACAAGTCTAATAAGAGGTTCTTAAAGGTTCCCTGTTGGGTTTCTGAACTCTACTAACACAATAGAGCTGATTTTCATGTATTGAGCCACGTACAGGTTGGTTTTATGTGATTCTAGTGGGTAATACAACGAAACAAGCTATAAGGGAGACGACTAAGAAGTAAAATTCTCTTCAAAATACTTCAAAAGTTAGTTTTGAGAGTATTTTCATGCTCGGCAGACCTTAAATATACACTGAATGTACACAGAACGAGCTGTGACATTACAATTTCTGTGTTTTGATGACTTTACTGTAATATAAACAACAAAAAAATATGCTTTTAGTGGTGCATCTGTAGTGAAAATGTCTTTTATAGACTTACTTTTATGTGCAGTTCACCTTTAACTTGAATTAGTTTTAGTGTTCTAGTCTATATTTATGTACTATTTACCTGTTTATTACTCGGCCAAGGAACGCGGCAGTGTTATGGGACAACCAGCATTGGTCTGTCTGTCTGTCTGTCTGTCTGTCTGTCTGTCTGTCTGTCTGTCTGTCTGTCTGTCTGTCTGTCTGTCTGTCTGTCTGTCTGTCTGTCTGTCTGTTTGTTAGCAACATTACTCATAAACAGACTAACGGATTTGCATGATATTTTCAGGGAAGGTCAGAAATGTCACAAGGACCAAGTGATTAGATTTTGGCAGTGATGCAGCTTATAGTCTGGATCCACGGATTTACTAAATATTTCAGATGTCAGAAATGAAATGAAATTTTAGCTGCCCAGTTATCTTTATTTCTTTAATCTTCAATCTTAGTCTTCACGTCTTACACTGCCTCACTCCTTTATTTGATAGTCTAGATAATTCTTAACTTATTATAATTTTACTGTTTATTTTATTTGACTCCGTATGTCCTGCTTTGTCTGTGTTTACATGTTTTGCCTGTCAAAGCACCTTGTGAATGCTGTTCTAAAGGTTGCTATAGAAATAAAGTAATATTATTTTAAGTGGTTTTACATGGCAAATCTAGCGTAAAACATTCAGTCGTGTTGACTAATTTTCATAGCTGTCGACTGTCATTCTGCAAAATAAACCAAAGCATCACCTTCATTATTCAGGCCTAAAAGCAGCTGATAGTGAATATTTTTGCGTCTTGTACTCACATGTGAGATGTCCAGACAAAGTACCGGCAGCTTGTGTCCGTATAAAGACAAGAAGAACTGAAACATCCGGAAGAAGAGAGCTTAGATACTGTCTGATACAAATAAAACAAGCTATAGTTTTATTTACGTATGTATTATGTACCTTCAGTGTGTCTGTGTAGAAGACTTTAACTGTGCAATCTAACAGAGAAACAGCCAGAAGTCGGTGATCAGGAGAAAACTTCACACACAGAACGTCTTCCTCCAGCTGCAGAGTGCGAGTGTGTTTCACCGTCAGCCTCCTGGAACGCACAAAACACACAAAAAATGACATTTCAGCAACTTTTTTAACAATAATCTGCAAGTAGAAATTCTTAGAAATGCTAAATTTTTACATTAAACATCAACGAAACAAACCAAAAATGATATTTAGCACAGATAATATATTGACTGCTGCAGCATTTTCCTCCTGCTGTGACTAAACACAGTAGAAATCACCATAAATGAATCTTGTAGGAGGAACTGCTGGTTTGGAAAAGCTGAACTGTACCTACTTTCCACGTCTATGATGCAGGAAGAACAGCTACTTTTAACAGTGTTTTTAGTTGCAATAGACGACATCTAGTCAGATCCCTGCTGCAGTTGGTGTAATTATGAAAATATTTGGTGATATCTGCATATATGTGCAGCAAAACTTGTCATTTTTGAGCGAAAATATAGCATTTGAGAGTAGTAGCAGCAGATTCAAGCAGCTGATTTGTGTTTTTCCTTGATAGAAATCCAAGAAAAAAACTATTTTAGTGAGAAAATATTCTGCAGATGTGCAAGATTCACGTGAATTATAGACATGCCAATTTTCTCCTTGACTTCATATTATTTTTGGTACAGGTGTGTGGATGTGTTTTGCACCAAATTACTGTGGAAAAATGCGTGTTTGACGTTTTAAATTTGTAGAATAGAAGAATCTATGCACCTGCAGTGAAAAATGTGGGAAGAGCTACAAGTTTACAACTAATAAAAAATATTTCCAAGTGAAAAAATAGCGTTTGGAAGTCGTAGCAGCAGATTTAAACAGCTAAAGTTACCGACTTGTGCTTTTATTTCACCCATACATCCAAGAATACAAGAAAAAACTGTTTTAGTGAGAAAATATTCTGCAACTCTCACTGCATGAATTCACGTGATTTACAGAAAATTTTCTCCTTTCCTTCAGAGTCCTTTGATGCATGTGTGTGAATGTGTTTTGCACCAAATTACTGTACAAATAAGTGGGCGTGTGGCTTTAATAATTTGTGATTCCTGGAATAGGATTCGTCCACTTGCAATAAAAAATGTGACAAGGTCTACAAACAGAATTAAAAGAAATTACAAGTTTGCAACTCATAAAGAGTATCTGCAGGCAAAAAAATGGCATTTGGGAGTCGTAGCATCAGATTTAAGCAACAGACTTGTGTTTTTGCTGAGATAAATCCAAGAAAAACTATTTTAGTGACAAAATGTTCTGCAGGCGTGCAAAAATTAACGTGAATTATAGACGTGCAGATTTTCTCCTTGACTTCCTATTTTGTTGAAACACGTGTGTGAATGTGTTTTGAACCAAAATAACTGTAGAAAATGTGTTTTTGACTTTTTAAATTTGCTATTTTTAGAACAGAATTTGTCCATCTGCAATGACAAATGTGAGAAGATCTACAAAATCTACAAGTTTGCAATGAATAAAGAATAGTCAGTGAAAAAATTGCTTTTGAGAGTCGTACCTCTCAAAAAACTCCTGTTGTTGCTTCAGATATAAGAAAATAAATGTATTAATGAGAAAAGAGTGCAAATCTCATTGCATGAATTCACATATTTATTTACAGATGCACACATTTTTTCCTTCACATTATTTCAGTACAGATCTGTGAATGTGTTTTTACATTCATAGAACAGGTCAAATGTGAGAAGATCTACACACGGAATTAAAATCTACAAGTTTGCAAATATTTGTGAGGGAAAAAAATAGCATTTAAGAGTCGTAGCAGCAGATTCAAGCAGCTGACTCCTGTTTTTGCTTCAGATAAATCCAAGAAAAACTGTTTTAGTGACAAAATATTCTGCAGATGTGCATGAATTCACGTGAATTATAGACGTGCAGCTTTTCTTCTTCACTTCAGCAGTTTTGCTCCAATAAAACCTTCATATCTAGCAGTATTTTGTAGCTTGGAATAAGGTGATGACTTACTTTTGTCCCGACTCTTTGTCCTTTATCAGCTCAAAGTCCCAGAACTTCACTGTTTTATCTGCACTTCCTGAGACGATCGCTCTCTACAGGAAACACACAAAACTAATTAAAAATCACAGAAAAGCAGCAGTTTGATGGAGATTTGACTCATGTAAACCTGTCAGTGATACAGGTGAGTCCAGACGGGTTTACCTGGTCTGGGGCCAGACACAGCGACCACAGAGCTCCATCATGAGCATCTACAGTCTCCAGGAGGCTTCCAGAGGCCAGTTCAAAGATCTGCAGCTTCCCGCTCTGACAGGAAGTAAAACAGCTTTTAGAGACCAGAAGAGACGAGCTGCTCTAGAAGTCGACGAGCAGAACTGTCCTCACAGTGCCACAGGTACTTTTTATAAAGATAAACTTTCACTGTCCTGCACCTCTAGGGAAACAGAACAACCCTGAAGAAGTAGAATTAACTAAGGAATGTATCTGGAGCAATATAGCGACGTTTAAAGGTCATAAACTGAAATTTCTTTGATTCCTTATTTTACAAAATTAAAAAAAAAAAATGCAATCAACATGTGCAATATTTTTTCACTTGTCCCCAGAGGTTACCAATACTGAAAAAAATGTGGCTCTACATAATTTAAATATTTCACTACTGGCATTTTTAATTTGTTTCCACACTGCTTCCAGTGCAGCCAGAGAGTCCCTGAATTTTTGTTATTTGGCTGTTGGTCACAGCTGAGTCACTTACAGCGTCACAGCTGCACCAATGAGAGCAGAATTATTTATTCTTAACAGAATCTTGTGAGTTTAAACTGTATATTTTTGGCTTTGTTTTTTTACACAAGGCATGTGGAATAAGGTAGAATAAATTAGGCTGCGCTCTTTAATTCTCAAGACAATTTAATAAGCCACAGAACCTCCAACTCTGGCTATTCGCTAAGTTTACATTCAAAACTGAAATTAAATTTCACCATTTTTTGTTTTTGTTTTGAAAAAAATATATGGCTATCTTTGGTAAATATTAAAATGAGGCATGCAGAATGAATGAATTATTTATTATTTATATTAATTATATTAATATAATATATAATTAACTATATATATTATTTATTATTTGTATTGAATTTCCCTTTGGGAATAAATAAAGTTCTTGTATTGTATTGTATTGAAGTGATTTCGATCAAATATAATAATTTTAGCGTAGATTTGAACTAATTTCTTCAACAAATACCAAAAACTTGAAAATCTGACAATTCTTCCTGTTTTTACAGGTTCTGTCTTTGATAAATTGTGTTAAGTCATTTTTTAAAACACAAGATTTTTTTTAAACCTGCTGGTGTGTTTTCAGGGTTCAGAGGGTTAAAATAACACTGACAGTGATGCTAAAAGCTCTAAATGAACACCATAAAGTCTATTAAAGTGTGTGAATACCTTTGTTCCGAGGATGATCTGTCTGTCTCCGGGTACAAACAGCGAGCAGAGGGCGTATTCACAGGCCATGGTACGAATCACCTGCAGAGTAGACCTGAGAGGAGGCAGCGTTTAACATTTAAACTTGTTAGCTAAATCTGTAACATCGGTCTCAGTCTGCTAACGGCTAACGGCTAACGGCGTCACCTGTTCCAGACTTTGACGGTGTCTCCGGAGGCCGACAGGACGGCCAGGTTGTCAGAGCTGAAGGCCAACGTCCGGACGTCGGTGCGATGGCCGCCCAGCGTCAGCCGAGCCGTCTTATTGGCTGTCGGGGTTTTGTCTAAAGTCTTCAGGCTGTAGGTTTCCACCGTGTTGTTCTGCAGCAGCAGCGCCACCTTCAGTTCTCCACCTGCACAGGACAGACAGTCCACCCACCTGAGGGAGGAGAGAGGATGACGGTTAGAGGAGGAAGATGCTGAATCTGTGTTCTTCCATGGTTCCATGAACGTTGGTCTCCACACTGACCTGATCTTTGCAGAAGCTTTGATGTTCATCAGTCTGATGATTTCGTCCTTCAGCATCTTCTCCACCACCGGTTCTGCTGCTTCTTCTCCTGTTTCCTCCTGAGATCTACAGTGAAGAGCAGCAACACAACAAGCTTCAGTTTGCCGAGTTCAGACTCAGTTGTAGCAGCGACAGCAACAGAAAGCAGCATTAAACATAAATTACTGTGTTTTCTGTGCTCACTTTGCCGCCTTCTTCTTGGCTTTCTTCAGCTTCTTGGTCATCTTCTTCTGCACTTCCTCCTCTGACAGAACAGTGAAGAGCTCCAGGACTGAATCATTGCCCTGAATGAGGCGGAGGAGTACAGAAAGTATAAATATCATTGTCATCATGTCAACTTACAACACAAACAAACATTAAATCACCTGGAAAAGATGCAAAATTATTACAAAAAGGTGTAAAATCCATACAAAGGACAAGAAATTATCACAAAAACACTCAAAATCACCACATAAAGATGTAAAATTATGATTAAAATGGTGTAAAATTATCACAAAATGGTGTAAAATCTGCACAAAAAGAAGCAAAATCCCCAGAAAAAACCATAAAATCAGCACAACATTGCCACAAACTGAAACAAGCAAATCAGCAAATAAACTACAGTTGAGTCTGTAAACAGCTGATTATTTATTTACAATGTGGTTTAAAGCTTGAATTTGACCCCAATGATAGTAAAAACAACATTAAATGAAGCAAAGAGCCGCAAAAACCGACTTTGATGCTTAAAGAATGTTTAAAACCAAACAAACAGCAACTGATGAAAACTGATTAAAGTCTGGAAGAGCTTTAAAAAATAAAACGATGATAGAAAAAAAAGGTCGAATATCTGAGCAGAGATGAGTAATATTAAGATTTTAATGCAGCAAATAATATTATTGGTTCTTTTTTATTACCTTAAAGAGAAAAAAATGAAAATATTTAAGAACACAATTAACTTTTTCACATTTTTCAACATTTTCTCACTTCATTTCTAAGGAAAACACTGAATGCAGGACTTTTATTTTGACAGCAGCCTCCTGTTTGAGTTCTTTCTATGATGTTTTTACTATTTCAGATTTTATTTATTTATGAAATTCTGAAGATAAACAGTCAGTTATCTCTCCTACTGAGGCTCTGATAGAAAGATTTATCCACTACATTTGGTAAAACACGTGACAAAGCTGCTAAAATAAAGAAAAAATGTGTAATTTCTGTCATAATAATAAACAGGAAGTGTATTTTCGGGAGCTTACTGATCCTCAAATGTTTAATAATTTACCGCTACGGCCTGTTTAACACCTGGGAAAATTATTTTAAAGTGATTTTAAGTCACTTTCATATAATAAAATCATTCACTTTATCCCTGTTTGTTGATATATTTCACATTTAACGTTGTTTCTACTTAATTTAACATCTAAAATGTTCTTTAAATCCACAGATTTTTTTAGAGCGCCTGAGGAAAACCTCATTATTTTTCCGCATGAAGGAACCAGAAGAAGCTTCCACACTCACATGGCAGGCGACGATTCTGTTTTTGGTGTCCGTCCTCAGCGAAACGACTCGATCTCTGGCTTCTCTCAGGATCGATCCGGCCTTTTTACAGCTCAGGATGCGCTGAAGACAGAGAAAACAGACGCAAAGCAAAGTTTAAAAGCAAAAATAATCATTATAGTTCTACAATCTGCAATGCTTTAGTCGAAAAATGTGAAATAAATCACATTTAAACAGGCTTTTTGTTAAGTAGGAATCCATTTTTTATCCCTCTGAGACAAAAAGCTGCTTAATAATGACTAAAATTCAGTTAAAGCTTTCTATTTTCCCACATTAATACATTAAAAACCACAACGTACGTCTTCCAGACTTTCATCCTCCTCTTCCTGTTTGTCTTCGTCCTCGTCTTCATCCAGCAGAGTTTTTCCTTTCTTCACTTTGGGTTCTCCTTCTGCTTTCTCCAGAGCACAAAGCAACCAAACAGAGTCATTTTACAGCAGCTGATTTAATGAAAAGACATAAATAGAGCAGAAAATTAAAGTTTAGCAACCTTAAAATGGTTTTAATGCCATAAAAGATGCATCTCTATCAATAAAAGCAATTTATTTAATTTATGTGGCATCATTAGGAAGCAAAACTACATTTTAAAGAGGATAAAACCAACAAAAACTTCATTCTCAGTAAAGTTCATGTTATATTTATCTAAATTATTCTTATTTTTCTCTTTGATTTTTGTAATAAAACCAGTAATCCAGGACTAAAGCCTCCCCCCACAAGCTGATTATTAGCTCTGTGCACATTTTCACACTCTATTTTATTGTAAAAACCAACAATTTTGCACTTTAATCTAAATATCATCATTTTTTGCATGATTTGCATGTTCTTTTGCACTTTATTTTCCTTAAATATAATGTGCAATCTTGAATTGCCCTAGAGGATGAATAAAGTATTTATCTATCTGCCAATCTTAAATTTTTTAGACTTTCATTAACAGAATGAGGACTTAATTCTCCAAACGTTTATTTTCTTACTTTTTTCTTTAAAAATTCTTAGAAATTAGGTCATTATTTTCACAGTTATTTCATTAATCTTGGATTATTTCCCCTCATAGTGACTCTGATATGTTCTGTACTGGGTTTATGTGTAGATGTGTTTCAGAAAGTAAGTCAGGAAGTTAGAATGTTGAATAATTAGTTGCTTATTAAATGAAAGTTTCTATTTAATGTTAGTTTATGACGAGGAAATGATGACATGAGAAGAAGGAAAATGCAGAGTTTATTCCAACATTTTCCAAACTGCTTTCATTTATTTATCCTCTCCACTAAACTGATCTATCCTTCCATCTATACATCATCTTTGGCTCTATATCCAGCCGTGTTGTTTATTAACTTCCTGTCTGAAATGGAACCAGCTGAGCTCCTGCTCACCTGCTCCAGGTATCGGATGTCCCAGGCTCGGAGCTCGCTGTCAGCTGATCCGGTCAGCAGCCGGTTCTCCCGGTTCAGCAGCGCCATGCCCCAAACCTGACGGAGAAACACCAGAATCACCCCAGTTATCACAAACCACACGAAATATTAACACCACAGAGGGACGTTCATCAGAGCAAAGAAACATCTTGAAAACCATTTCTGGAATGGATGTTGAAGACCAAATTATTCCTGATTGTGGGGGAGCTGAAGGATGAAAAAGATTGAAGCTATCATGAAAAGTTCCATCTTTGAGCTCATATTAACAAAAGAAATAATATGGAATCAACTAGTGATGTTTTCTGAACCACATGTAGCTACTAAACATATAAAACACGATTTATTATGAAATAGTTGGTCACAAAAATGAAAAAATAAGTTATTTCAGTTGAACTTTCATAACTGATTGACCACCAGAAATATTTGTAGATTCAAACTGGTTTAGAATGAATAAATATTCATAGTTTATGTTTAAAAAACAGCTTCAAGCACATCAGAGATGGAATAACTCAAAAATAACTCCACATACACGACTGTTCAAAAGGTTGGGATCACTTAGAAATGTTCTTATTTAAAAAAAAAAAAAAAAGCAGTTTTTTTTCAATGAAGATAACATTAAATGAATGATAAATTCAGTCTAGATATTGTTAATGTGGTAAATAACTATTGTAGCTGGAAACAGCTGATTTTTAATGGAATATCTCCATAGAGGTACAGAGGAACATTTCCAGCAACCATCACTCCTGTGTTCTAATGCTACATTGTGTTAGTTAATGGTGTTGAAAGGCTCATTGATGATTAGAAAACCCTTGTGTAGTTATTTTGAATAAAAGTGTGAGTTTTCATGGAAAACATGGAACTGTCTGGGTGAGCCCAAACAAGACTATTTATTCTCTCTAACTGCCTCCTTCTTTATGTTTGGTTTTTATCTTTTTTATGGTTGTATCTGTTCTGCTGTATTTGTTTTTCCTGTAAAGCGACGTTGGGTGTCTAGAAAGGCCCTTACAAATAAAACATAATATTATTATTAAACTTTTGAACGGTAGTGTATGTAACTTGTCAAGACATTCAAAAATGTAATTGACACCCAGGCTCAAAACACAACAGGAAGTCAACCATTTTTAATTATGTGTCAAATTTTAGATGATTTTTAATTATTATTAGTGAATGTGTATGTAAATAAATTCTGATAAAAATGTCGGAAATGTCTGTCCATCTGCAGCAGAGTGGATGTGAATGTTAACCCCTTTATCTCTCCACTATTTCATCCTTTATCCTTTTCTTTTTATTTGCATCAGACACTTTAAAGCAGACCTCACACCTCATTGCACTGCTACACTTTCTGACAACAAAGTTTCACTGTAGAAATGCAATGACAATAAATATCATTGATTCTCAGAATCAAAGCAAAACAAAAACTAAAAAAAACAGTTATTTAAAAAGGACAAAAAGTAGTTCCAAACACAAAGTATGAGCCTCCATTCAATTAATGAACCAGTTAAATGTATGGTTTCAGACTGAAGCTGCTCTGTTTCAGCAGAAATCAGGAGGTTTGATGAATGAAACCTGCTCGTCATTTCTCTGTTTTGTTTCGCCTGAATCGATGTTGCAGTTTAGACGGATGCAAACACCCTGGAGCTCTGATTTAACGTTAATGAATAAATGCAGCGTAGGAATCGTCTCACCTCGCTGCGATGTCCCACCAGCGTCTTAAAGCAGTGCTGAGTGTCCAGATCCCACCACTTCACAAAACTGTCCTTGGAGCTGCAGAGAAACAAAAACACACAGAAACTCTGACGGATTATGTAATGATTTAAGCTCAGCTTGTTTCAAACACAACAAGTAAAAGTACAAATTAAACCCACAGGAAGGTTTATGAAGGTTTTTAACTGCATTATTGTGTCAAGTAAAGAAAATTCAATAATCCTACAGTTTGTATAAAATGATAAAGTAAATTATGCTAAAAAGGCTCAAAAATGAGTATGAAGCTCTGCAAAATACTAAAAGAACCCTTCAAAATAA
Organism: Amphiprion ocellaris; assembly: GCF_022539595.1. Classification (NCBI taxonomy): domain Eukaryota; kingdom Metazoa; phylum Chordata; class Actinopteri; family Pomacentridae; genus Amphiprion; species Amphiprion ocellaris. Next base: position 32,641,824 of record NC_072776.1, on the reverse strand, counting down.
GACGACAAAAAGCAGAAATGATCTTAAACTTAGACAAATAACAGTATATATAGACATAAATAACATGCACACCCTCTAATACACAAACAAACATGTCTTTAATATACACTTTCATCACTTTACTCATAATTTCTGACTTTTTTTTATTTTTAAAGAACGTTTTTGTGTTCATTCTGCAAAACTTTCACTTCCTGTACTGCATGAACACGTGACAAATATAGAGTAAGGAAAAATTTTTATTAAAAACGTACAATTTCCCAGAAAAAATGAGAATAAAAATACATCTTTTGAGGAAAAAAAAAAACAATGGCTCATTGTTGAACTTAAAAATTGAGATTTAAAAATAATAAATAAGCGATTTGTGATGATGCTGCCCAGCACTATAAACTAAATGGAACTCCTTTTTAGCAATTTATTTTATAATTATCATGCCTGCCCTCCTAAAAATATCTGTAAAATTTGTATTTCTGTCCAGAAATTAACATTCTCAGTGATCCTTGAAACGTTTCCAGCTTCTACTCATGTATTGTTTGTTTTTCTAACCTACATTTTAACCAATAAATCAGCCGAAGGACCAGATATATAAGGTTTTATATGTAATATAAGTTGTGTTACCAGGTGACCAGCAGGTTCTTGTCCTTCAGGAATAACGCCTGAGTGACGACGTCTTTATGTCCTTTCAGTCTGTAGAGTCCAGACTCGTTGATGACGTCCCAAACGATCACATCTGTGTCCTGGAGGAGGACAAAATCCACAATAATGTCATTTAATGAGGCGGGGAAGTTGCTCATTTTCATCTATTTATTAAAAAATAATGAGCTACACTTGTTAAAATAGTGATTTGTGGGGTTTACTGCATTTACAGTCGCTGCAGGATCTCTCACTACAGATTAAAAATAGTGAAACAGATTTTAAAATTATTCATAAATAATCATAAATATAATAATTACCATTAAACAGTACCTACAACAAACAAACAACAAAAACATTATATCTGAATAATATTATTAATGTAAAAGCACATTATGAACATTAGGTTTTCAAATTTGCATCCAAAATCTCTCATAATTCATGAGATGATTAATGAACAAATCTTAGTAAAAATCAGAAGCTTTGAGCTCATTACACTGGAGAAAATAGAGATTAAAAATCTGGCTTGTAAGAATTATTAGGATTATTATTATTACAGATTGAAAATTCATAAATAACCACAAACGTAAATATAATAATTACACATAAACTGTGCACAACAAAGAAGCAACAAAAAAAAATTACATTTGAATACTATAATTAATGTAGAAGAAGAAGATTAGTTTTTTTTAAATTTATTTATTTATCCAAAATCTCCTATAATTCATGAGATGATTAATGAACAAATTTCAGTAAAAACCAGGAGCTTAGAGCTCGCTACACTGGACAAAATAAAGATAAAAAAATCTGGTTTGTGGGAATTAATATCATTATTATTACAGATCAAAAATTCATAAATAATCATAAATATAATAATTATACATAAACTGTCTACAACAAATAAGCAACAAAAAATTACACATTTGAATAATATAATTAATGCAGATGTAGAACATTACATTCATTTTTTTAACACCCCCCCCACCCCAAACTGAGAGATATAGGGCTTTTATTTTGAAAGACTTTTACAGATTTGAAAACAGTAAAGGAGGTAAAACTGACAGTTGGTAGTTCTAGTTCTTCCAAACCAACCCTTAATTCAACTTAGACAGTTTAATTTCATTTAATTCAGTCTTATTTATATTGCGCAGATTGACAACATGTCATCTGAAAGCATAATAAGATAAAATCCTTATAAATTAGAAAGAAAGAACAGAAAACCCAACAGAACAAACATGCATTTTTGAAAGCAAACTAAGCCCCTCAACCATGTGAACCCCAGTTTATCCTTTTTAGCATCTCCGTTTGTGAATGTGTGATTTCATCTTGACCTCAGAGGTTTTCAAGCTCATAAATACGTAACAAAACTCAGATTTATTCACCTTGGAACCGGTGACGAGTCGAGCTCCGAGGGCGTCGTACTGAATGATGCTGACGGCCGACTTGTGGCCGTTGAAGGAGACGTTGGTTTCACCGTTCAGGAGGCTGAAGATCCTCACGGCGCCGTCCTCGTAACCGACGGCAACGTGGACTCCATCAGGTGAAGGACAGATGAAGGTCACCTCATGTTTCTGTCCCTGAAGGATCAGAACCTAAACAGAAACACAAACTGGATGAAGTCTGGCGGGAATTTATCAAACTGCTGCAACAGGTCCATGTCCTGTGGTGTCCTTCAATCCCAAGAACACCAAACCTACCATCAAGCATGGAGGTGGCAGTATCATGCTCTGGTTCTTTCTGGACTTTCTGGGGACTGGTTTATGTTTGGTTTCAGTCTCCTGGTTTTGGATGTGATTTAAAGTTGGTTTAGGATTTATTTTACTCTGGATCTGGTCCTGGATGAGGACTGGTTTCAGACTGTCATGGACTTTTTTAGGAGTAGTTTAGGTTTGGTTTTGGTCCCAATTTTGTACGGGTTTTTGCCTTTTTTATGACTGGTTTTGGACTGTTTCCAAAACTTGTTTCAGTTTTGGTTTAGGACTGGTTTCAGACTGTATTCTGATTGGTTCTGAACCTTTATTTGGACTGGTTTAGGCTTCACTTTGGTCCTGTTTTAGACCATTCAGAACTGGATTGGGACTGGTTCCAGACTGTCTTGGGTGGGTCTTTTTTTAACTCCAAGAACACCAAACCAACCATCAAGCATGGTGGTGGCAGCATCATGCTCTGTGGAGCTGGAGCTTTGCATAAAGTAAATGGAATAATGAAGAAGGAGGATCACCTCCACGTTCTTCAGGAAAACCTAAAACCATCAGCAGAAGGTTGATCTTGGACACACTTGGATGTTTCAACAAGACAATGAGCCCAAACACACATCAGACGTGGTAAAGAAATGGTTCCATCAGGCTGGAATGAAGGTTCTAGACTGGTCTCCCCAAAGTCCTGACTTAACCCCATCAAGAACCTGTGGACTGATGGAGAAACAAGTCTGAGTCAGAAAGACGACAAGTTTAGTTGAACTGAACCAATTCTGTCCAAAGGAGTCAAAGAGAAACCAGAAGGTTGAAACCAGAAGAACCCAACTGAGGAGGAAATGGACAAATTTAACCAAATATCAACATTTCTGTATGATCCAGCAGATTTTGATTTCCAGAAGACCTTCTAAGAATTTATGAAAGAAACAAAAGGCTGTAGTCAGTTGTAATCATTATAGTGCCACTATAGTGTTTGAGTCTAATGAGTGGATCTAATGGGTTCTATTTAAACTGGATCAGAGGAGTCAGCAGCTGTAGTCGACTGGAATCACTCAGGAGAAGTCAGGAGGTCATGAAACTAAGAAAATATGATTAACACAAATTTCTATATGAACAAAACTGATAATTTAAGTTGCTGTATGTATATTTATGACCCAGCAGATTTTTTCATATTTCCAGAAGACCTTTAATAAATCTATTAAAGAACAAAAATGCTCGACAAAAATTCATGTTTCAATGATTCCATCACTGAAAATTCAGAGTTCTAGGAGTCATTGGAGACTTAAAACTGTCATGATAAATGTGGTCTTTACGGGCGGATGGAAACTTTTGCTGACGTCTGTAACTCTGACCTTCTCTCCTTTCCGAACATCCCAGATGAAGACATGTTCACACGCTGCCACGGCAACGTAGCGCCCTCGCTCGCCTCCTCGGAGCGTCACGTACGAGATGTTTGCTTTCTGGCTGCCGATGACTCCGAACACGGCGCTGGCGACGTAGCGCAGATACTGTTTGGTCAAACCCATGACGGGCCGTCTGAGGATGAATCCTGCTTCACAACAAACAAAGGAGATTGATCGAATTATTACTTGAATAAAGCACTATTTCCTCAAGCATATTCTTTTAACCAGCCCTGCTTTCTTGTATTAATTGCTAGTTATGTTGATCGGAACATTTTAGGGTCTACTATCCAACTCAGTCCTATGTGATATTTTTTGTATTTGGTTTATAATATTTTTGATCTGGTAAAGCTGTTTTATCTGATTTAAAATTAAGAATGTGTATCTGGACAGTTCTATATATTTTCCCTCTATAAGTTTATGATTTTAACATTCCTTTTATTTGAGCTCATCTATTAAAGGCTCATTTAATGACTTGTGCAGTTATAGATCCACAAGTGGAATATTTGTCATCTTACATTGTATTTTTCATTCTTTTTTGACGACTGTAAGTGTCAGCATACCTGTATCTTACTGTGTTTAGTGTTTCTTCACTCATTAAATAAAGCTGCAATAATTAATTGGCTGTCAACTATTAATCAACAAATATTGAGAAAATTGATTAGAATAAAATAGAAGTCTTTTTGTTGTTAATGCAAATTTTGCAACAAAATTAATCTCTCTTTGCATTATAAATAAATACCAAGTGCATAAAGAAATAATTAAGTTGGTAGAAGGCACCAGACAGTTAGAATGACTGTTTGGCAGAGTTCAGCTCTTATTTATTGTTTTATAATCCAAGTTCTCAATCAATTAGAGTATTTTTTTTGAGAAAAAAATGTATAAATTCTCTGATTCCTGCTTATAAATTGTGAATATTTTCTTATTTTTCTCTTCTTTGACAGAAAACTGAATATCTTTGGGTTTGTGTGTGTGTGTGCGCGCGGCGGGGGGGGGGGGGTGTTTATTAACAAAACAACTAATCAATTCATTGATTAAAAAAAATAGATTATTTGACAGTGAAAATCTTCGCTAGCGGCTGTCCTGCCTACAATATTTATACAGAATGTAGACGAGTCCTTGCAAAATATATATAAAAACTAAATATTATTTTTTATTATTCTAAAAAATGTGAATATTAATGTTGTCACTTTTCCTCAACAATTTACAGCAAAATATAATTGTATCACAACTGATCCATTATTTGAATTTAAGAACCATTAAGAACCAAAAACACATCATATTATACTTTTAAAACACTTGTATTTGACTCACATAATAAAAACATTAAAGAAAAAAACAATCAATCACCCAAATTACTCATAAATAAAATGTACAAAAACAAGTATTAGCAAGACACAGCTACACACGATTGCAACTCAGAAATTTATTATAAATAGGACTGATTCCAAGGCATCAGTATCACTGAAAGAATAAATAAAGAATAAAGAATCACTGTGATATTAATGTGGATCATGAAGACAGGATGATTTTACATTAGAGAGGGGACAATGTCTCATATTTCATATTAATTTTACCCTGAAATAACTTAAAAACGGTGCAATTGCTACGGTCAAATCTAATACACATATTTCACGTTATCTCCTGTTTTATCTCTTATATTCACAATTACAGATGTACAGTCAATTTTCCGATTCTAAAGTTTGTATTTTATCTGTTTAAATTTGAGTTTTTTATCCTATAAACTTAGTTATCAGTGAATGTCTAGCTTCAAGTAGCATGCTAGTCTTTGTGCATTCGTTTTCTACGCACCACCTCCCGCACGGCCGGAGTTAGCGCTCCCGACGCTTTGAATCAACGCGATACGAGTCAAATCCCGCCCGGCCAGTTAACGCCGTGCCCCAAATCGAGCACACCTAACCACAACAGCCCGGTTGCTCTCGAACCCACGTGGTGATGTTCTCCGGTAAACATGCCACGTAAAGTCAAATTTAACGTAAATGTGTGTCGGTAAGTGGTACACGAACCGTTAACGCGTGTGTTGTTATTTTAGCGCCGCTGTGTTTGTTTGTTTAGATTATTTCTTACCGCTAATCGATGCTACTAGCTAACTTGTGTTGTCTTCCTCTGCGGTGTCGATCCAGACTCAACCAATCGATCACACATCGCTTTAAAAAGAGTGCACCGCTAGCTTGTTTGTGCATTTATAAATATCACCGTATGTATTTTATATTATTTTAAAGCTATTTTGAGACATTTATTGAACAGAACAATGTTTAAAAATATATTTAACAGCTTGTGTGTGCGTCTCGATTGCACTGTTTTTGTTGCTTTTGTCTGCAGCACCAGAAACAGCGTAAATTTTATTAAATCGCTTTTAAAATAATCCACAATAAACCTTTAATACAAAATCTTGTAGCAGATTCGTTTGTTTCATGAGTATTGAGAGATTTCTGCGGTTTACAGAGATGCGATGACTTCTCCTAGCGGTTCCTGGACAGCCACCGCGGAAGTGTGTTTTGCTGATTAGTCAGCTGATGAGGAGCTGAAGATCCGCTGAGGCAAGGAGGGAAAAGCACCAAGAGAACCGGAAGCTAGTGTGTGTGAGCCCTTACAAAATAAAAAAACTATACTATGGTGGTATTAGGACACATAAATATATCAAATGAGTTCAGGTTTAATTATACACAACATATGTACATCGATAAGATCAAGGGCAAACAATATTATACTGAACAAAAACAAAAATGCAACAAAAATGACCAAAACAGGACACAGAATGTCCAAAACAAGACGCAAAACAACTTAAAACAACCAAAACAAGACACAAAACAACTTAAAATGACTGAAACAAGACACAAAACAACTTAAAACAATCAAAACAAGACACAAAACGAGACACAAAACGACCAAAACAAGACACATTCACACAAATTGCAAATTTATTAATTTTTTAAACTCCATCCACCTTTTAACATTACAAAATATGTATTTGTTGTTCTATTATCCAGCGTCCTTGCATCAGTAGGGACTTAATTAAACCATTAATCATTCACGATATTGGTAATTATAATGGACAGATGGAGAGTTGGAACTGAGAGTAAACATCACAAATGTATAAATAGATATTGTACTATTTTTTCCAGTTAGCGAACAACGACCAGATGTAATTTTAATATTTTTTTACAAGAAACATTCATTTTCCTTTGCAGAAAAACATGATTATTTTCCTGAAGAAGAGTATTTTTCATGTTAGGGGATTTTTTAATATCTTGATATTTTGCTTCCACGTCATCTTACATCCAAAACACATTTTGTTGTTTATTTGACTACACCTTTTCCATTTTTTTTTAACAGAAATGTTTCTTCATACATCATTCATAGTTTGATTTTTACAATATTTTTTTATAATGGCATAGTTATTTTTATTTTTATATATATATATATATATGTGTGTGTGTGTGTGTGTGTGTGTGTGTGTGTGTGTGTGTGTGTGTGTGTGTGTGTGTGTGTGTGTGTGTGTACAATTTTTTTTTACATAGTGATAACAAAGATGTGGAATTATTTTTGTATTATTCTGGATACATTTTGAGGCATATTAGGCTAGATTTTAAGCATTTTTGGACGGGTTTTAGTCGATTTTGAACTAATGTGAGTAATTTCTGACAAGATTTGTGTCATTTTGGATGAATTTTAGTCATTTAGGAATAATTTTGAATCATTTAATTACTTAAGACTAAGAATATTTTTCAAATTTTTATCATTTTGGACAAATTCTGAGTAATTTTGTACAAATATTACACCATCTTGAACACTTTGAGTAATTTTGGACTGAATTCCTTAATTTATGATAAGATTTGTATAATTTTGGACACAGGTTGAGTCACTTTGGAATAATTTTTAATCATGATGAGATGAAAAATCCCCATAATGAAAAAAAACAAACAAACAAAATTTGATTTTAATATGACAATAACATGAAAAAAAAATTTGAAGATGGTTTTATCTAATGCTTCAGTGTCTCTTCTGGAAATGAATGCAGCACAGGACTTTTTTAGATTCCTAATTTTAATTTTCATATTTAAATATACATTTCAAGAAACTTATGATGCAAAAAACTGCAAATAATCAGAAGGGGGAGATTCGTTGGGATGCATTTTCTTACAAAAATGTGTAAACATTGCAAAATATTTTACAGACAGGTTTCTAAAATGGGTAGACATGATGATATGTGTATATAATAAGAAAGAGGAAGAAAAACAATAATGTGCTCTTTAAAGTTGTGTAAAATTGTGGTAAATATATATATTTTTTATTCATATATTTGATTTTTTTTTCAAATTCAGTTTTAGCTTTCTTTTTATACTTGAGTCCTGGAGTGCCTTTATAATTTCGTTGTAATGCTGGCAACAGTTGCACAATAAAACCTCTTATGTCTTATGTCTCTAGTGATGGCTGATCGAGGCTTTGTTGAAGCTTCGACACTTCATTCAAAACATGGTTCATTACTCGAGGCCTCAATGACACACAGTGCTCGAGTAGGACATCTAGTGGTCAATAATATGAAGTGCAATCAAGACGTGGTCGTTGGTTCATGGATTGTTTTGGATTTGATTCGCCATGCACACATTCCTGTTTGACTACACTAGATGATTGTATGGGTTGTAGTGGACACAAAAATAATATTACTAGTAATGATAATGACAATAACTATTGAAGAGCACGTTTCTTATTTCCCATGTTTGTCTGTATCCCTATATACTCTTTGCTTATATTCTGTGTTATGAAACATTTAAACGGTGCTGCTACATTCATGAGATGCTCTACAAATACAGACTGATGTCATTTTCACATGGGGCTGGTGCAAATAAAGATTTTATGGATTATTATGGATTTTGGCAAAGTACGTCTTGGGGTTTATTGGTAAAGAGGTCAGTAAAGAGGGTGTGCTTATGTAACTGGTTATGAGGTTTTATTGAGAAATAATTTATCAACAGTTTTGGGACCACTGTTCCCTCTAAGCTGCGCGCGATACTTTTTTTTTTTTTTTTTTTTTTGCGCATTTATCATCTATATTTTTTTTTGCCATTTTCGAGGTTTTTTTTAACTTGAGTCTCGACTCGATCGTTTTTCTCAGGAGGCTGGACTTCAGCCTTTGTGCTGGAGGGTTGAACCCTCAGTTCCAAGACTTTCAAAGCCTCCAGACCTCCCGAGTCCTCAGGACCTGAGCTTTCACACAGTCTGAGGGCTGAAATTTTCTAAGTCCCACAGTAGTTCTCTGTTAGATTGAACTTCCAGACAGTCCAAGGACTGATATCTTCTAAGTTCCTGAGTAGTTCTCTGTTAGTTTGAACCTTCACACAGTCTGAGGACTGAAATCTTAAAAGTTCTTGAGTAGTTCTGTGTTAGTTTGAACCTTCAGACAGTCTGTTAATATTTCGATTAAATCTTTAAGGTTTTCCTTTTTAAATGTTTTACCACCTTTTAATGTTTAATTTTATTTTTAAATACTTCATTGTATTTTCAGTGTAATTCCTATTTGAACTTTTATTGTCTTTAAGATATAATTTTCTAATTAAACATTTAATTTTTTAATTAAATGTTTTGTCTTTTTTGGCCTTTTATTAGATAGGTGTAGTGAGAGACAGACAGGAAAACAGGGGAGAAGAGTCGGGGGAAGACTTGCAGCAAAAGGCCACTAGCGGGACTCGAACCCGGGACGCTGCGTCAGAGACCAGCTCCTGTACATGAGTCACCTGCTTAACCCGTTGAGCTATATGGGCGCTCATGTTTTATCTTTTTAAGGGTTTAATGATCTGATTAAATGTTTTGCATTTTTAAAAATGTTCAACATTCTTCTTGTTTAATTGTATTTTTTAAATGTTTAATGATGGAAAATACTTCATCTGTAATTTCTGATATTTGTATTTTTAAAATTTTGTTTAATTTCATAATGACATGTATTGTATGGTGTTGAATGATCTCATTCCATATTTTGTCTGTTTAATATAATTTAATGTAATTTAATGTTTAACTCTATTAAACAGACAAAATATGGAATGAGATCATTCAACACCATACAATACATGTCATTATGAAATTAAACAAAATTTTAAAAATACAAATATCAGAAATTACAGATGAAGTATTTTCCATCATTAAACATTTAAAAAATACAATTAAACAAGAAGAATGTTGAACATTTTTAAAAATGCAAAACATTTAATCAGATCATTAAACCCTTAAAAAGACAAAACATTTAATTAAAAAATTAAATGTTTAATTAGAAAAATACATCATAAAGAAAATAAAACTTCAAATAAGAATTAAACAGAAAATACAATGAAGCATTTAAAAAGAAAACTAAACATTAAAAGGTGGTATATGTATATATAATTTAATTGTATTTAATGTTTAACTCTATTAAACAGACAAAATATTGAATTAGATAATTCAAAAACATACAATAGATGTCATTATGAAATTAAACAAAATTTTAAAAATACAAATACTAAAAATTACAGATAAAATATTTTCCATAATTAAACATTTAAAAAATAAAATTAAACAAGAATATTAAACATTTAAAAAAATGCAAAACATTTAATTAGATTATTAAACCTTTAAAAAGACAAAACATTTAATTAAAAAATTAAATGTTTAATTAGAAAATTACATCTTAAATTTTTAAAATCTTTATAACAATAATATTTTTTAAAAGTTTTATTGTGTTATTTTTTTTTGTTTGATTTAATTGCTTTTTGTTATGTAGTTTATTTCTTTAATCTTCTTTTTCTGTCAAGATTTTAACCCCAACCTTAAAAATGAAATAAACCCTTAAATCACAGTGAAAATACTTCTGTTGTCACAATCATGAGTTAGTCAATTATTCAGTTTATCAATTCAACTTTATTTGTTTAGCACCTTTTACACAGATGACAAAACTAAACAAGCAAAGAGAAAAAACTATGATTAAAACTCAAAAACATTAAAAAAAAAAGATTTAACATGGTAATAAAATATGTTGTGTTCAGGGGATGGAGGGAGTTTATTGAAGTCTTCTTGGGCTCACATGGGAAATCATTTAAAATATAAACTCGATATTCAGTCTAAGGAAACCGCAGAGTGACAGAAGAAGCAACAATATCTCCTGTTTTCTCCTTTAATGAGTCGACTCTTCTTGTGCTTTCAGACCAAAGAACTACAGACTCTTCACAACCTGCTCAAACTCTTGGTACAGGACCTCACCACATGGGTCAAGAAGGTTTCTGTCTCATTTCTACTCTGAAGCTCACCTTCTCCTGCTCAAACTGCTGACAAATGTTTCTGCTGCTCTAAAGTCTGGTCTCCAGAACTTCCTAAAAACTCTCAAAGTCTCTTCTGCTGCAGGTTGCTTTGTAGAACTGTTCCAGAAAACCTCACTAAACCACATGGAGGGGCCTCAAGATAGTCGTCCAAATGAAACCATACAAAAACCAAACTAGCACAACCCAAATGCTAAAGTCTCCTGCAGCCTACCAGAGAACCTCTGAGAACAGAGAATCAGGACAGGAACTCTTACCTTCTGGACAACCAACGTTGGTTCTCAAACAAGAATACAGAATGTGTCTGACCAAAAACCTCTAAAGACTCACTACAGCCAAGATAAAGACACAACTCAGCTGCACCAAATCCACTAATCACTGCACACATTAGCACCATGTGCTAACTGTGGCTAAAGAACCACATTTACTAAGACAACTATCCAGTACAAAGCCCTAAAACACACCAAGAAACACATTAAAGACGATTTTACTGCTGGAAGCTGCAAGGCAACGCCTAAAGAACAGACTAAAGCAATGGAGCCAAACCCAGTTCACTGGTGAAGAGAAACAGAGGAAATGTTTGTCTGCAGCTAAATAAAGCAGGAAGACACTGAGCTGCTCAGGTGTTCCTGATAACACCAAGCAGCCACCTGGACAGCCAATAGGAACACAGCCACCTGGACAGCCAATAGGAACACAGCCACCTGGACAGCCAATAGGAACACAGCTTCCTGGAAGTCCAGAGGGCGGGGTTAGTGAAGGAAATTTAATTTAAAGTTGAAGCAGAAAGTTAACAAAGAAAGTTGAAAACCACCTTCTGATCCCTGAAATCTCTGAGTTTTCACACAAAGAACACCTGAACATGTCAAACTGGTTCCATAGTAGAACCATCATTGTAAAAACGTCATAGTATGGTGTGTTGCTTAAAAAACATTAGGACCCGGCTGTCAGGGACAAACATGTAAGAAACATGAGAACAGAGAGAATCCAACCAGTAGGTCACAGTTTATCATCATCTAATCATCTCCTGAAGTCCATATGGTGAGAGACATCAGTATCTGGTTGTTAATTTACCAGAGGATGCTTATAATCATGCTGTCATCACATTTGCTTCATGAGCTACAGCGCATGTGTCGAAGCCTCGGGTATCAGAGGACCATCACTATATGTCTCAGTGTATTCTATTTTGAAATTCATAACCGGATGTTGCTTCGTCAACTGCCGTTAGCTTTCCGTTGCAGCAATCAGCTCCTAGCATGTATGCTAAATGTGTAAACTGAGCTAATTGTCACTTTTAAACTTCTTTTCCGGCTGAAATTGCGGTTAGTTCGCTTTCTGCTATGAGAACTCCGAGGAACCACGACATCTCCTGAGTCTACAAGCATTTTTTGAGGATTTATTGATCTTTTTTTTTGGCGTGAACATCACCTCTGCCTGGGGAAACATAATTGGCTAGGTAGGTAATTTTGTTGTTGCTAACCAGAACTCAGGCTTTTCTGATTTATTAGGACAATAAATCAACTGGAAACCGACCTAAATACGTCCAGGGAGATGGAGGAGATGAGTTACGAGCGGGGAAATGGATCTTTGACAGTTTCTCTGCACTAATTCCTCTTCATGCTGCCACACTAGAAGCTTGTGTTTGGCTGATTTAATCATGTTCAGCTGTTACTTCCATTAAATCAGCAGCAGAACAGTGTCAAATATTACAGCTGAACTCTTTAAACTGCTTGTTTTGATCGTCTCAAAGCAAATATATTCATTTTATAGACAGAAAATGAGCAACTGAGCTCATACGAAAAGCAGAAGTTGGTGATAATGCTGTTGTTTTTGTAAAAATAATCAATAATTTGACCTTAAAATCCAATGTTTAGTTACATAGCAGCAAGAAAAGCAGCAGGTTCTTTTTATTTCAGAAGCATTGTTGTTCCTCAAATGACTTCATGAGAATCTAATTTGCTGTTGAATGATGTTTAATAAATCATAAATTAATAAAGTGTGTATGTATTGTAACAGAGCCAGATTACTGTCATGGGACTCAGTACAACGCAGTGAGTTTATCTGAGGCTGATGAGCTCCATTCTGGTTTGTGTCTAGAGCTGAAGTAACATCATTACTGGAAACAGAGGCTGCTGTCACACTTGTATTTATTGAAGTGTGGAGTTTATCTCCTCCAATCTGCCGATAATTTGATTACATGCAGGGTTCTTGGTAAGTTTGCTGCTAGAAATCAGAGCGATGTGGTTCATGTGGCTGCAGTCAGGCTGGATGTTGAAGCCTCGGCGTGCTTTAAAATATCTAAATCTCATCTAAAATCTCAGTTTAACACATTTATTTACAGGCAGGATTTTCTACAAGCCTGACATTTATGGATATACTCAGATATGACATGGGGAATTTACATACGGATGTGTACAGGCATGAAATTCAAAAGCTCTGCAGTATTAATACTTTTCTATGAGTATTTCTACTCACAATAATGCAAAACCTTTGAAAAATGACTCCAAATTAGTCCAACATTACTCAAAATTAGTCTAAAATGATATAAAATTAGTCCAAAGTGACTCAAAATTAGTCCAGAATAACTAATATTACTCTCAAATGTCTCAAAATGTGTTCAAAAGGACTCAAAATATGTCCAAAATGATTGAAAATTTGTCTAAAATGACTAAAATTAGTCCAAAATAACTAGAATCTTTTCAACAAATTATCAAATTAGTCAAAAACAGCTCAACATGTTTCTAAAATGACTAATAATCAGTCTAAAATGACTAAGAATATGTCCAAAATAATGCAAAATCAGCACAAATGACTCAAAATTTGTCCAAAATCACTCAAATTAGTCTAAAATGACTCAAAATAGTCCAAAATGACTCCAGATTAGTCCAAAATATTCAAAATGTGTCTAAAATACTCATAATTTGTCCATAATGACTGAAAATTAGTCTAGATTAACTAGAATTAGTCCAAAATGACTCGAGTCTTTTCAACAATTAATCCAATTAGTCAAAGTCTACTCAAAATGTTTCTGAAATGATTTAAAATGAGTCTAATATTACTGAAAATATGTCTGATATACTGCAAAACTGCACAAAATGACTCCAAATTCGTCCCAAATGACTAATCTTCGTCTAAATGACTCAAAATGTGACCAAAATTACTTAGAATTTGTCCAAAATGAGTGAAAATGAGTCAAAATGACTCAAAATTTTTCTAAAATGACTCCAAATTAGGCTGAAATGATTTGAGATTAGCTCAAAGTGACTAAAACGAGTCTAAAATGACTCAAAATGTGTCCATAATTACTCAGAATTTGTGAAAAATGACTGAAAATGAGTCTAAAATGACTCAAATCTTGTCAACAAGTAATCAAATTAGTCAAAAAGAGCTCTAAATATATCTGAATTGACTAAAAATGAGTCTAAAATGACTGAAACTATGTCCAAAATCATATACAAAGTAACTCCACATGAGTCTAAGTTGACTCCTCTTTGCTGCTGTAACTGCAGATCTCCCCTCTATGGGGTTAATAAAGGATTCTCTTGTCTTTATAAATAAGAACCGCCGTCTCTCTGCTCATATCTCAGCAGCTCGAGTTCCTCCAGACGGATGGATCCTCTGGGTGCTCGCTCCCAGTTCGTGGACGTCCAGACTCTCCCCACGTGGCAGCAGCAGCTGGGCGAGGATGGAGAGGAAACGCCTCCTCAGGACCTCAGCGACGGTCCACTCGGCCAGCAGAGCTTCCCCTCGCCGTTCCCCTGCAGACCCGACATCAACCGCAAGATCGTCCTGTTGTGAGTCATGATTCTTCACGTCAGCAGCTTTTTATCAACACAGAAAATATGAAAACAAGATCATTTAAACGATTTCTGCGGGGAGCCTGTGGTTTAGGTTGTTTTTTAAAACCTTAGTTGTTCTAAGACTGTGAAATCGAATCGAATGTTGCCCCGTTTTTAGCCCTAAATCCAAAATCGTTCCACCTCGAGTCACCAAAATAAAAAAAAAAAAGTTCCCTGTTATTAAACAAAATGTGTAAAATCTCAAAGGTAGCATTCATTTTTGAGTTAAAAATCCTTAAAGAAGGTGGAGTCGTGTTGATTTATGCTGGGCATGGTGGTGGCAGTATCATGCTGTAGATCAGTGTTTGAAATTCACTCATTTGGACTGATTTTGGACTGATTTTGTACAAATTTTGCATTATTTTGGACATTTTTAGTCATTTTAGAATCATTTTGAGTTGTTTTTGACTAATCTGATTAATTGTTGACACATTTTCATTCGTTTTGAACCAATTTTCCGTTATTTCAGACACAATTTGAGTCACTTTAGACTAATTTGGAGTGATTTTGGACTAATTTGGAGTAATTTTGTACAAATTTTGCATTATTTTGGACTAATTTTAGTTATTTTAGACTCATTTTTGGTCATTTTAGAAACATTTTGAGTTGCCCTTGACTAATTTGATTAATTGTTGACAAGATTCAAGTCATTTTGGACTAATTTGGAGTCATTATGTACATATTTTGGACATATTTTGAGTCATTTTAGACTCATTTTTAGTAATTTTAGAAACATTTTGAGTTGTTTTAGACTAATATTAGTAGTTCTGGACTAATTTCAAATCATTTTATCCATTTAAGCAGTCATTTTTGACTAACTTGTGTAATTTTTGGACACGATTTGTGTCATTTTGGACACATTTTCACTCATTTTGAATACATTTTGCACAATATGGGTGACTTTAGACTAATTTGGAGTGATTTTGGACTAATTTTGAGTCATTTTAGAAACATTTTGAGTTGTTGTTGACTAATTTGATTAATTGTTGACAAGATTCAAGTCATTTTGGTAGAATTTTAGTAATTTTCGACTCATTTTTAATCATTTTAGAAACATTTTGAGTTTTTGTTGGCTAATTTGATTCATCGTTGACAAGATTCAAGTCATTTTGGACACATTTCCCTTCATTTTGGAATAATTTTAAGTTATTCCAGACACAATTTGAGTCACTTCTGACTCATTTGGAGTGATTTTTGACTAATTTGGTGTCATTTTGTGCTAATTTTGCATTATTTTATTAGTATTTACATATATGAGTCATTTTAGACTCATTTTTGGTCATTTTAGAAACATTATGAGTCGTTTCTGACTAATTTGATTAATTGTTGGCAAAATCGGTGTTATTTTGGACACATTTTCACTCATTTTGTACAAGTTTTGCATTTCAGACAATTTGAATCATTTTAGACTAATTATTGATTTTGGATGTTACTGTCAGCTTTAATATGACTAGAAATGTTGTTAAAGTTACACGATTCAACAAAAACATGTCAGATAGTGAAGAGAAAGTCACAGGAAGAGAAGCATCAGCAGAGAAATGACAGTGTTGAGTGATTGTTGTCATTTTAATTATAGTATCGGATGTTCAGAGAGAGAATCCCGGAGCTGTGATTCAAGCGTTGTCAGCAGTAGTTTTTGTGTTTCTGCTTTTTGCGTTTCCACTGAGACCAGTTCAGAGTCCAGAGCAGCTTGTAAATCCTCTTTGTGCAGAAACACATGACCATCTTTAGCAGCAGTTTCTCTGTGAGGCCTCGTTGTTGCAGCGGCAGTCATCAGGAGGAAACACATTCCTGCTGCAACAACATGACCGAGCTCAAGAACCGTCGACCCTCCAGCAGTCGTACCTCCTTCAGCTCGTGACCGCTGGAAATGAAAACACTCAGAGGAGGTTGCACATGTTTGAAAAATGTTGAAAAGTCCCTCATAGGCACATTTTTGAACCTCTGTTCTGGTGATAACTCTATTTGAAGGCACTGTGTTTTCAGATTTCAGATATTTAAAGGCTATATCACCTGTAAATATTCAGTTTTTTGATGCAGAAAATGCGTAAATATATTTTTATGCTTGGCCCCGTAGTTCATTATACACTGCTGGTGCTGCAGCTAAGAGAAAATTAACATAATACAAGATTATTTTCACTTTGATTTGAGCAAAAACGATTATTGGTCATCAAAAAAGGCTGATAACTGAAATTTTAAACTGATTAACGTTAAATGTTATACTTTAACAGCGTTTGATAGCAGAGAATCTGTCATTCATAACTAGGCTTCTTCATTAATAAGGCAGCTCCTAGCAATAGGAGTGATTTCGTCAGAATAGATGCTGTGTTTACTGATCGATCGATCGATTGATTGAGATTGATCAGTTTGTCTCCCTCACTTTCATGTCTTGTGCTTCTCTGTTTTCTTAATCTTTCTTTGTTCTGTCACTTTTATTTCCCAACAAAGTCCAGATCTTAAAGCATTGTTAGTTATTGTTTTCCAGATACTCTCAGGTAATAACCGTTAGCGTAGCCTTAGCCACAGTGAAAGCAGCTTATGTCCTGTTTTGTGAAGATGGTTGTGCTTCTTGTTCAGGTTTTTCAGGTTGTATCTCTGCTAGAGAGGCTGTCTGTCAGTTAGAACAGAATTTTAAAGTTAATCTGACTTTAGGAAGACATTACTGAGCTCCAGATAGCGTTAGCTGCAGGCTAAGAGGCACAGAAAACCTTCTAGCAATAGCATTAGCCTAGCACCGTTAGCAGAATAAGCTCCAGCTGCACCACTTGTTTACCACTTGTCTAATGCCTCACCTTCCAAAATCAAACGTGCTTCTCTGTCTCTCTGTGTAAACAATGGCTTTCAGTGATTGGCTGTTACTCAGGACAGGTAACAACCAATCAGAAAGAGCTGTAGGCGGAACATTGCAGAGACCATAGAGTGATTGCAGAGTGATAGAACTGCTGAAGAGCCAAAGTAGTGCATTTAATCTATTTTACAATAATCTGTCAATGAAAATAATGAAACAATAATGAAAAATGCCAAATATCAGCCACAACTATCTTCATATTACACCACTCTTGGCAGGACACAAGATGAAAGAAGTTTTACTGGTTCAAAGACAAGCACAGATACGAAATATAACTTAAGTCAGTCGTTTCTGCTTCTGCTGATGAAAATTGCATTCCTGTTTGAACATTCATGTGAGCTTTTTACAACCAAACCGTTCCCACACTGAATTTCCTTCAGAGAAAAATCTGGCAGCGGCGTTGCTTTGGCTTCGTTTGTTGCTGTTGTTGTCACGACATAAATCTGTCAACGTGACGCTGAACAGTTTTACACGCCACACCTTCAAACACAAGCAGAATAATCTTGTTCCTTAAATGGAGAGTAAAAGAGAAGTTTGGCTTCATGGGGAATATTTGTAACCGGAGGATTTATACAGACGATAATAAAACAGGAACTACCAGATCTGTTTGTCAGTAAAAGTTATATTTACTTTTTGCAGCCTGGTTGGTTTTACATTGTGACTCATTTATTATTACCACAAAACAACAGCAGCATATAACAACAAAAACAAGACAAAATATTACAAAAACGGGACACAAAATGACAAATATGAGACAAACAATACAAAACAAAACAAAGAGAAAAAATTTGACAAAAAAAATTTACAAAACGACAAAAAATGGACAAAAAAACAGAAGTGAGACAAAAAGGAAACGACAAAAGTCAGACAAAAAGTTACAAAGCAACAAAAAATGGACACAAACAAGACAAAAAATGACAAAAAAGGCACAATGACAAAAATTGTACACAAAACGAAGTGAAACACAAAATGACACAATAAGACAAAAAACAGAAGCGAGACAAGAAGGAAACACAAAACAATAAACAAAACAACAAAAACATTAGACAAACGACAAAAGTCAGACAAAAAAGACAAAAAACTGTAAAAACAAGACAAAATATTAGAAAAATGAGACACAAAATGACAAAAATTAGACAAATGACACAAAACAAAACAAAAAGAGAAAAAAGTTAAGCGACAAAAAAATGGACACAAATGAGACAAAAAAATGACAAAAAAAGAAACAAAATGACAAAAAATAGACAAAACATGCGAGACAGAGGAAACACAAAATTACGAAAACATGAGACAAACAACAAGACAGATACAAAACAGCAAAAGACAAGACAAAATATTACAAAAATGAGACACAAAATGGCAAAAGAACAATGAGCAATCTAGTATTTTAATTTATGATCAAACAACTTGTCACGGTCTAAAAATTATTTTCAATTTATAGTTTTACAAATGTACAATTTGCAGTTCGTGTCTTCTCTGTAATTTTTACACTTTACGAAGTCGTCCATAGGGCCGGATTGGACCTTCTGGAGGGCCGGTTTTGGCCCGTGGACCGCATGTTTGACACCCCTGGTCTAAAGCGAAAAAACACACCCTCTTCCTTCTCGGTCCTGGTGAAATTGTCTTGTGATCAAATTGTTTCAACACAACTGTTTCCTCAGTGTTCTTTCCAAAGAGCTGCAGAGCAAAGAAATGCTGAAGCAATAAAAGAAGAATTGTGCTTTGGCTAAATGTCTTCACAGCTGTTTGTATGAATGTTTGCAGCGTAAAGGTTGGCTGAGTGTAAATACACTGCATGTATATTTTAACCTTCTAAACCCACAAATCAACGTCAATGGATTTGAAAAGAATGTTGTTTTTTAAAAGTTGCCCAAATTTCACCAACAGAGCCGGAAACTATAAAACAGAGAAAATATGTTGGGATTTTAACTCTCCAACGTGCTTTTTGGTCTGGAAACAACCATATCTAAGCCTGAAGTTGTGATATTTGATCAAAAACACCTGATTTTACATGTCAAAACAGAAAACATGGGAATTTATTAGTGACTCTGCTGTTACGTGACAAAAATTTAAGGTCTTTTTGACTGAACTGCAGGCAGTGTAAACAGAGAACGGATTGAATAAGCATGAAAACAAATTAGAAAGGTACATTATATTATGTGTTTGGAGGTAGGAAAAATCTCATGAGGATTCACTGCAGTAAATAACTAAGTAGAAATGGAAACCTGACAAGAATATAGCAACTGAAGCATGTTTCTCACAATAAATAGTGGATAAATATGAAATATGTGATACAAGAAAAATAATAAAATAAAAATAAATAAAGTAATAAAAAAAAGTAAAATAAAAGGATGAATGAAAACTAAATCAATGAAGTGATAAATAAATAAAATTATAAATAAATAATACTATAATAAGTTAAAAATTCAATAAAATGAAAAATAAAAAATAAAACTAAATGATAGATAAGAAAATAAATCAACAAAATTATAAATACATAAATAATAAAATAAATAATAAAATGATAAATAAATAAAATAAAAAAGACATAATAAATAAAATGCTAAAAAAATCAATACATTTATCAATAAATAAAAACAATAATAAATAAGAAAAAATAGTGCAACAAACTTAGACCAACCTACTTTAGTGTTTCTTCCAAGATTTTGAGTGAAGCTGAATCTAAAGATCATTATTTTGTGATGTGATTGTGCCTGTATATTTAAGTGTATTTTATCATATTAAATACACTGATTATGTTTCTTTGTTTGTTTGTTTTTCACACCAGCACCGGGGATGTCGCTCTGCTAAACTGCACCGCCATCGTGAACACCAGCAACGAGTCGCTGACCGACAAGAACCCGGTTTCTGACAGCATCCACCAGCTGGCCGGACCGGAGCTGAGAGACGAGCTGCTCAAACTCAAAGGTTAGAAGGTTTAGATGAGATCCGTCTGCTGAGAAAAACTAGATTTCAGCTCAGTGATCAGCAGCAGCAAAACATAAATGTCAGTGTCAGGATTAGACATAAGCAGACACCTGATGCTCAGCTGATCTTCACAATAAAGCTCCTTTAATATACAGTATATGAACATTTAGGATGATTGAAATACGTTTGAACTATAGTGTCGATCAGACCAAAAGGAACAAAACTAACAAAAGAATTCATGTACATACTGCATACCTCAAGTCTCGCAGCCTCACAGTTTTAAATGCAAAAGTTGAACTGGAGATCAGCTTGGACCAACGTGTGCACGACTCTTGAAATTTGCGGCGGTTGCTTTCCTTAGAGACTTTTGTTTTTAAGATATCTTAAACACTAAATTTTGGAGTTTCCGCGACCATCCAAACACAACGAGCGGTTTAGTTTGTGATAATAGCCCCTATAAACACAATTTTCATGTGTTTCATTATCCAGAACTGCCAGGACATTATTTATTGTTTTTAATAGCCGTGAACACCAAAAATATGTGATTTGTCTAAAATGCATCATGTTGACAACATGCTGTAGGTAAATTAAATCTCTGCCACTGTTCAGATCATTCAGTGGCTTCCAGTTGCTGCCCACATAAAATTTAAAACTCTGACACTTGCATTCAAAAGGAGAATGAGAACAGCTCCCTCCTACCTGAACTCTCTCATTCAGGTCTACACCCCCTGAAAAAGTTCCTGATCCAACCACCACAGGGCAGGTCCATAGCGAGACTCTTCTCTTCTGTGGTTCCCTGGTGGTGGAACGAGTTACCAAACTCTGTTCAATCTGCAGAACCTCTCTCAGTCTTTGAGAAAGGACTAAAAACCAGCTAAAAACCACTGAACACCCTTGCCAGACTGCAAAAAACAACAAAATAAAAAACATCCTGTTACCTCCCACACTGCCTGTAGACACCGCGGTTCTATTAGCACACTTGAGCTTGTTTTAGGGCTCTTATCCAGGTTATTTTCTCCTGACTAGATCCTTGCTGTGTGATATCTACTCTCAGATGTACGTCGCTTTAGATAAAAGCTAAATGAAATTGTAGAATTGTAGGTTTTTTAAAACGAGCAAAAAACATAACTAGCACTCAAAACCTAAAGGCAAGATATCATACAAATATCCTGAACCTCAAACCTAGCATCCATATTCAAGAGAATTCACATATCAAAATGTGTTTTATCTGCTTACAAGCACATTTACAGAAGCTGTGAGGTGTTTTTGTGTTCTTTATTTTGTACTAAATCATTTGTATCATTTGTTTTTGTTTGCAGGATGTCGGACCGGCGAGGCGAAGCTGACCAAAGGTTTTAACCTGGCGGCGAGGTTCATCATCCACACAGTGGGACCCAAGTTCAAAGCCAAGTACAGGACGGCGGCGGAGAGTTCATTATACAGCTGCTACAGAAACATCATGCAGCTGGCAGCGTAAGAATCAAACACTCCTCACCTCCACTAACTGGGCTTTCATCCTCCAAAGCAGCGCTTCATATCACACAGAGTTTTTCAGATTTTATCCTTTCAGTTCCCCTCAGTGTTTGATAAACAACGTTTGACCTCGACAGACAAACAAACAGAGATTTGATGAAAGCCTCTCAGAGCTTTCCAGCCCATTCTGAAGGAATGTTTTCACAATAATCATGTCAGTGACAGTGTTTGGAGAAAAGCTGCATCTGGTTTTATCAAACGTGTTCATTCATGAAAGTTTAAAAGTGCAAAAAAGGCAGTAAGTCTGACAAGAAATACATGGATTTGCACATTTAAAATTCAAAAATTCTCACACAATTTGCTGTTTGCATCTCAATTTGACTTATAATGTAAGATTTATGATATAATTTATTGTTAAATACATGCAGATCTGCATATTTGCTTGACAAATTGTTCACAGTGTCCAATTGAAATTCAAGTATAAAATGTAAAGGGGGAATAATGAAACTGGATGCTAAGTTGTGCGCCGTCAGTTCTTAAACTAAATAAATTATTTTAATAGGATAATGGACTTTTAAATTTGGTTTGCAAAGATGTGTGTTTTCGAAGAGATTTAATAGAATGTCAGACTGTGAATCTGGCCAGTGTCTCGTAGAAATGTGGTATCTAACGTGTTTTTTTTTTTTCCTTGTCACCACAGAGAGCAGTCGATGTCGTCGGTTGGCCTCTGTGTCGTCAGTACGACTAAAAGAGGTTATCCACTGGTGGACGCGACACACATCGCTTTCAGTAAGACACAAACACTTGACTGACTGCTTTCAAAGGCATGTTTGGTTTAAATATTCACCAAAATGACACCATGACAACAGAAATAATCATCATATATTCAACTTTCCGATGGTATGTAACCAAATCTGTTTAAAATCTATGAATTTGAATAAAATCACTTTAATCTACATGTCTCAGATATATGTATTAGTAAATAAATATATTTAAGACAAAAAATACAGGTCAAATACAATTTGAAATTACCAGATTCTGTACTGTAATTAAAATTCAGCACAGTCTTGAAGCTGTTAGTTGTGACCTTCAATGGTTTGAAAAGCAGGTTTTTAATATAATATTGCCAAAATTTCACCTAAATCAGAACTAGAAGCTATAAAAACCGAGAAAATCTTTGGATTTTTAACTTTTTCAACACTCCTTCAACTGCTATAAAGTGTCATTTAATCAGGAAAGAACCAAATCTGAAATTAAAACCAAACCAAATTAAAATTGTCATATTTAATCAGAATCCCTTTATTCTACATGTCTCATTTGAATATTTAAAACAAAACGTCTACTCTCCTTTGTACAACAGAGAATTATTAGTGACTACAGTTACTCAACTGTGAGAAACAGTTACATTACAAAAATTCAGGGACTTTTTTTTAGTTTTTAAAAATACATAATAAAAGAAAATCAACTTCCTTTTTTCCTTTTTGTGATACAGAATTTTTTTTTTTTTCTGATGGTCCTTGAACTAATCATGTGTGACGTACCGTTCCATCTGAAACTTCAGTTTAAAATCTTTATATTTCATCAAAAATCACTTTATTCTACATGTCTCATTTTTTAAAAACAAACCATTTGCGTTTACCGTTGGTGAATTCGTGGATTTTCGGTTGAACTGCAGGCAGCGTTTAGACGGAGCAGATAAGCAACAATTATGCAAACAAATTAAAAACGTTAGTGGTAAAATATCTACAGTTGGTAGAGTTACTTTTTTAGAGCACTTGAAAAAATGTACATGTAGATACCATTATTTTTTTTTTTTGTTTGTATAAAATAAATAATCAACAAAATTCTGCTTCCGTTTTTTAGTTGTTTTTTTATGATTTAATGCATTCTAACTGTTTAAAGACATTTAACCTCTAACCACAGTTGCTCTGTTTCCATGGAGGTTCCGGATTTTATATTGCAGTGAAAAATGAACCCGCAGTGAGTAAGAATGCAACAGGAACGAAAAAAAAATCCAGAAACTGCTCGGGGTCACAGAGAATTACGAAACACACACAAAGAGCTTTTATTAGCATTGTGGGACGTTCAGAACTTGTTTTTTATGATGTCATCTATCAGGCTTTCTGTTTCACATAATCACTGATAATTATCTTGGAAATGAAGTTAAAAAGTAGAATTTAACTTCAGTCCCACACAGATCCACTATAAATACTTTAAATTAGATGAAGAAATTTTACAAACAGACAGACACAGATTTGATTATGACAAACCCAGGACAAACAAACTGGCTTTTAGCTTAACTGATATGTTGACTTAAGCACACAATAATATCATAATCTGATAAACCTGTTTCAGATGCATTTTGCAAAATGAATAAACCTGTGGGTATAAGGCCAAAACTAAGCATTAAGACAAAATACAGCTTCCAAAATGACCATAAACCGAGAACAAAACAGCAAACTATAACCTTTGAGTTAATGCCAGGATGTTATTTTAGTTTAGTTTAGCAAATACATGCACAGAAACGGATGCATTTGTGTTTATTATTTTGCTAGTTTCCAAACTATTTGTCCATAGTACTGTGAACAAGATGAGTTTATAACCATCTTGAAACACTAATTTTGCTAATTGTTAGCATTAAATCACTTTTTTTATAATTAAAAATGCTGATTTTCTCCGTCGTATCTTTGGGAACATGAGGACTTTTAAGGTGTTTTTCTCAGGGGGTTTTTGACATTTTGTAATCACTTCCTTTCGTTGTTTTGTCCTAGTATTTAAGCTAACCGTAGTGGTTTTGAGTTTACAGGAACAGTGCGCAGGTTCCTGGAGAATCACGGAAACAGCATTGAGACGGTGGTTTTCGCCGTGTCGGACACAGAGGAGGTTTGTATGACTTTAATCTGTGCCAGCTGCCCTTTAACTGTATTATACAATCTGTGTACAGATTCATTTTACAGCTTGTAAAAAGGTAGATTGTGGAATTTCTGCTCTTTTGTAACCTTCACTGATCATTTTAATGTTGGTGTTGCATAATTTCCCTGTAATGATGTTACTAAAAATGTAATTTCAGTTTTGTAAACTCAGAGAAAACAAGTTAATAGAGTCAGATTCCTCTTATTCAGCTGTTAAAATGGTGAAGGGAGAGTTTGACAAAGTGTTTGATCATTAAAGCAGCCTGATTCCCTTTAAGTCCTGCTTGAGGGTAGTTAATTTCTCCAACCTTCTGAAAGCCTGAACACACATGTTCTTCTGATTTAAGTCCAGTTTTTCTTATCCTTCCTGTTATGTAACACCATGTCACAGCATGAGCAGCACATTTAGCAAAGAAACTGGAGTTTTGGAGGCATTCAGTTGGAGTGTTGAGCATAAACGACTTTATTTTGTAAACCCTCAAGGCCAAATATACAATTATTGTAGTTACGCACATAAAATAAAGAAAAAAAGAATGAAAATACACTTTGTGTTGCTGCTATGTACGTGTAGGGTGAATTTAAATACCCAGTTAAAGAGCTGGACTGGATATTTATTGCCAATAACCGTAATATAATTCTTCTTAATCATAAAGAACATTTAATTTATCCACAGTTCCATGTTTCCTAGTATAAATGGTGTCACTTTCACTATTCATGTGGATTTCTAACAACATAAATATACAATTCAGCTGCAGTTATCCATGAAGGAAACTGTGGATATCTATAACAGAATTTGCTGTAATTCCACTTTCAGATCTCGACAGTTTAATCATAATTCTAGTTTAAGATAATTAAATTAAATTAGGTTTTAACTCATCAGAATGATGTAAATATCTTGAGTAAAACCAGTCAAAATGATGTTTTTGATGTCTGTTATCTGTATCCAGGCGCTGTTAGTCAATTTAGTGTTACTGATTAATTGGTTATTGATTAGAAAGGCTGCCAAAACAAGGAAATGTGAAATACATAAACAACTTACCATTGATTGATGGTAAGCTTCAGTAATAGTTGGTAAAAGAATTTAAATTTGATTAGCTTGAAATTAACACTAACTTAACCAAAACACAAAGGTCACTTACATGTTATGTTAAATATCAAGTATTTGTGTCAAACAATTACAATATCATGAAATGCTTTTTTTCCTGCTATTTAATTCAAAAAGATAACCTTTTATATTTAAATACTTAAATATTCTGTATTTATTACACGTAAAGTAAAAAATTTCAAGCCTGTTTTTGTTTCAGTTGTCAGCATTTTTGATGATAACCCTAACCCTTTCGAGTTAAATCTGCGTACTCAATCCATAAACAAATCCTCTGATAAAAACTGCAATATTCTACAAAAAAAGGCTATTGTCTCAGTTTAGATCATTTCTTTATTTACTCTGTTTAATCAGATTAAATTATGATTAAACTGTCTGATGTCTAAAATTATTCAGAATCTGCTGAAGTCAACTTTTATTTATTGCTTTTACTTATTTTTTTTTTACTTTTAAGTTTTTTATTGTTTTGTGTATTTATTGCTATGTGGTTTTTCTCCCTTTATTTATCTGTCGAGTGAGAACAGATTCAACTTAGCTGCTAGCCAGTGCAGCAAAATAGTAATAAATATACCAATTAAAAGAACCAAGCGACATTGAAAGAAAATATACTGCAGATTAGATCTAGTACCTGGTTGTTCCACCAGGGGGAGCCTCTTATTGTTTGATACTGTAGAGACCAGAGGAGGTAGAAGCAGTTTATAATGTTATTGTGGGAGTTTAGCTAGCAACTGGCACCATGACAAAGTCTTCTGTAGTGTTTAATGCCTTCTGGCCAGAGCTTTATAAAGTAAAGTGCACTGAAACAGCATCACTTTGTCCCAGTGGCTGAAAATCTGTCTGACACATAAGTACAGTCAAGGTGTCTTAATTTCTATCATAAATTTTGTGTTATTGATTGACTGATTATTGATTGATAGTGCTGCCAAATTAAGAAATTTGTTCAAACTCAGCATCCCTTTCTCACAAGGAAATGAGAAAAGTCTAGTCAAATTAACAGGAAGTGATAAGCTTGGGTTATAGTCGTAGTCAGTGAAAGACTAGATTATTTAGTATGTGTATGTGTGTTGTTTCAGCCTGTATTCAAGAAGTTGCTGCCTCTCTATTATCCTCGCTCTGAGGACGAGGAGAAGACTTTCCTGCCTCTTATTCCAGCTGACATCGGAAACTCCGAGGGCGAACCCGTCGTCCCGGAGAGACAGATTCGTATCGCCGAGAAACCTGGAACCTTGGAAGGTAGAAAACCAGTTTAAACTGTTTGATAGAGCTCTGTAATGTGGTTCACTTTCATGTCTGCAATCTCTTTACAAGATTAGACGTCATATTTGTTCAAATGGTTTGTATTTAAGTCTCCTTCTTGTGTCAAACATCAGTTGAATTCTTGCTACGGTTTTGAAAGTTGGCTCAATAAACACTCAGTACTTGAAGGGTTTGGAAGCAGAGTGGTCTAAACCACTTTCTTTGGTGCTTGCGAAAAATGGGTTCAAAGTTTTGTGTTTTCAAGAATGGTCTAACAGTTGAAGCGCCACTGTAAGGCTGTATTTGGGATGTGTGTTAGACCAGTTTAAAATCTAGACCATAAAACATTACAGAAATGATATAAAGCTCAGTTCAGATTTTTTTGTGGGTTAGACCACTCTGCTTCTAACCCCCTCACTTGATTCCGCTTCATTTCTGACCAAAGGAAGGGAACCTCAACTTCAATTTTGACTGAATTGAAGCACTTCAGAATTAACTAAGGATATTTTAACTGCACTACAAAGACAGAACAGCAGTTTTTAGGAGATTATGATCTGTTTTGTCTCAGAAAAACTTAAATAAGTCAGGTCGGAACAGTCTGTGGGTGTCGAGTTAAGTAGTCTACCTGTTCAACAACATGGTTAGTCAGCCACAACATTAAGTTTTGTCTAAGTAAAGATGTAGTTCTGGGTCAGGATTGAATGTGAGAACCGTTTGTTTAAGTTCAGGTAGTCGCTGAGTCAGTCTGAGGACATGGAAAAGCATTTTTTTAACTGGGTCAGTGGAACATCTGGCTACCTTTTACCGACTCACACACACCTACTCGTGCACACCCACTCATGCACTGCTTCCTCCCTGGATGACATCATGTTTTCCACACAGTATCGTCTGAATATGACAATCGGGAGGCCGAACGCAGCAGGTGCTTTTCTGTCATGTTTTTATGCAGTTTGTCGTCTTTCTGTTACCAAGAAATTAGCATTATTCCATAGCAAGACAGAGCTGCAGGCTGCTTTTATAGGGTTTACTTGATGATGATGGATTCGTTAATAATTAAAAGATTATTAACTGATAAGGTAGACGAAGGACTTGAATGTCAGAAGACGTATTGTAGATCAGCTGTAGTACCTGGTGGTTGTTGTACTTCTAAATGATAAATAGTCACTGATTGTCTAGTACCAGTTTGGACCCTTTTGCCTTCAGAACTGCCTTAATTCTTCATGGCATCAATTCAACAAGGAAATGTTTCTCAGAGATTTTGGTCTACATTGACATGATTGTGGACAGAAATTGTGTCACTATGGAGGCCATTGGAGCCCAGTCAACTCATTTTCATGTTCAAGAAACCAGTTTGAGATGATTTCAGCTGGTCCACTGTGGTCATAAATGGATGGACATGGCCTTAACACTCAGGGAGGCTGTGTGGTTTAAATGATGCTCATTTTGTGCCAAGAAAATATCTCCCACTCCATTACACCACCAGAAGCCTGAACCATTGATACAAGACAGGATGGATCCATGTTTTCATGGTGCTTACGCCAATTTCTGACCAGAAATCGAGACTCATCAGACCAAGCAAATTTTTTCCAATCTTCTATTGTCCGGTTTGGTGGATTGTAGCATCGGTTTCCTGATTATAGTTGACAGGACTGTCTTCTGCTTCAAGGTTGGATGAATATGTATTGCCTTTCTGTTATCTCAAACCATTCTCGCTGTTCTCCTCTAGCATAAAGGGTTTTTTTTCTCCCAGGGAACTGCTCACTGGATATTTGTTCTTGTTTGGATCATTTTCTGTAAATCCTCGAGATGGTTGTAGATTGAATGTCTCAAATCGTCAAACCAGCCACGTTCAAAGTCACTTAAAACACCTTTCTTCCCCATTTGAACTTCAGCAGGTCGTCTTCATCGTGTTTACATGCCTAAATACGTAGAGTCGCTGCCATGTGTTTGGCTGGTTACATTTTTTAATACTAGCATTAGCTACATTAACAGCAACATTAGCATTAGCTATAGTAACAGCAACATTAGCATTACCTACAGTAAAGGTAAAATTAGCATTAGGTACAATAACAGTAACACTAGCATTAACTATAATAACAGTACCACAAGCATTAACTACATTAACAGTAACTATTGATAGCTTGAGATTAAACTTAAACTCTCTATAAAATCTGCATGTTCTATGACCTCTCCAGTTTACCTAGCCAAAGCTTTGGTTAAATGTTAGGTTTTGGGTGAGGAGGATTGTAAAAGTAACACCAGTCCATGTGTTAGTGTTTGTGGTTTCCACGTTGAAGCCAGTCGCCTCCACTGACCTGCAGTGTGATGTCTGCTGGCCTGGCGCTTCAAAGCAGTGAGATGTGGCTTCAGGGTGTCGATCCAAAGAAAGCAGCAGCCTGCAGGAGAAACCCAATAACAACAGGCTGATGTATACACGCTGACAGACAGATGCGGCCTTGTGGAGGTCGATAAAATGCGTGGACATGCATAGAGCAATGCATGTGGTGGACTCGAACACATGCAAATAGTGGATGTGTCTAAAAAAATTAACACAGACAAGCCAGGACACCGATGCAAATTAGTAGTAAGATTAGTAATCTGATAAATAAAAGCATGCAGTGAATCTTTTAGGAGAAAATCAGCATATTAAAGATAAGCATGAGTCCAAATTCTTGATGTTTTACTGAATACATTCTGTAAAAAGTGTAATTTAAGTCTTGCTTGTTTGGGTTTTTTTTGCATAAGGGAGGACAGATGTGTTTGAATATGCACATCTGTCCTGTGTGCATGTAACTTTACAGTAACTCCTGAATCCATTAAAGATTAAAAATTTAAATATCCGCTCGCTATCTGTTTCTCTAGATGACAGCGAGGAGGAGAACCTGGATTTGGATCTGGGTCAAGTGGGAAATCACGCCTTTGCTCGGATGGAGGGCGACGTGGACAAACAGAGGAAACTGATCTTACAGGGCCAGATGTCAGAGGCAGCCATGCAGAAACAGCACCAGAGAAAGTAAGAATGCAACCAAACTCTAACAGAGCTGGAACATACTGCATTAACACACATTTTTATGTAATAATAGTACTCTGTAATATACCATGAAGGATCAACATATTGAACTGTTAGCTATGGTGCCACCTCCACGCTACATACCCAGGGAGGTTTTAACAAGCCTTCTTGGTTGTTGTTTACATTCTTCCTGTCACTAAACCACTTGCTATAAGAGTCCAGATTATGCATCTCGGTACGTTTTTGTATTCCTGTACTGTATATTTTGTATTCTTGTATATTTTCACACCTTTTTCATATTTGAGAAACTGTTGCAAAGCAGTTTCCCTGCAGTGATTATTACAATTATTCTATTTTTGAAGTCCCAAATTGTCTCTTGTTAGAGCATTAGTTAGTCCAAAAACTTTTGTGTACATTTCAGAAAGAAATATTGGACTTTATAGTCCTCTGCTTTTATTTTGCAGCTGTAGTTCCTAGTTACGTTTATGTCATGGCATCTTAACATCAGTGTTCATAATATAATGAATTATTAATAATTAAACTAAGTAAGAGTTTACAGACAAGTTAAGATTATTATTAAATCACATTTACCATAGATATTTTACTACTACTACTTTACCGCTACTTTTTAATTAGTTTCCATACTTGTCTCTTATCGACTAAACAGTAGTTCAGTCTAGTTTAGCCAGAAAATCCTAGAATATTTTACTGTTGGTTAGCTGAGTCACTAATAGCTTATCGGTTAAAAAGAGTGCAGATTTTTGTACAGCATCTGTTTATTATTGGAGAAATTTTGAAATGAAATGTGTAGAATACAAAGATTTTGATTAAATATCATCTTTTTTTAAGCTAAGATTTGGTACATTTGGAACCGGAAGTCACACATTATTAATCTTTCTGCTTTTGCAGTTTCTGTCTGATAAATAGTGTTATTTTGTTTTTGTTTTTTTAAAGTTAACATGTCTTTCAAACACACTGGCTCAATTTGGCGTTCAGAAGGCTAACGTAACTTGCAATAGTGTATTTTTTAAAAGCTGGATTAACTACTTTTACTGATTTGAATACTTCATCCCCACTGTTAAAACAAAAAGTATAAAAAAGATAGTAGAAAGAAAGACTTCTTATAGCAAGTTTCGCCAAGTTTAAAGCAAATCTATATTATTTATAGCTAACATCAAATTAATTTACTGCATGAGGAACTGTGTGTCCCTACAAGTCATAGCAGAGATTATTTAGAGCTTTTACACATCAGTTATTAACTCACAAATGTCTCAATATTTTACCTCCTAGTGAAGTTTCTATAGCGGCAATGGTTGCAGTATTTTAGATGCATGTATACTCCGTATTATGTGGTGTGTTTTCATCTATGCAACATAAACTAAAGGTGCTTCTCTTTGTGTGTTTCAGCTACAGTCGCTGGTTGTGTCGAGCGAGAGCAGAAGATCTGTCAGACATCGCTGCACTGAAAGCCTTGTACCAAACCGGTAGGAGTTTAGTCATATCTTCCATTATCGTATGTTTCATTTCTGTAAATGTAAAACTGAAACAAAGGGGCGTGTATGTGGTTAAAGTTCCTGTGCTGTCATCCACTTTCCCCGCCTTTGTTTGCAGGATTAAAGAAAAAAAACACTTGTAAATTAAATATATCACCTCTGTGAACTTTGAGCTGTGAGGTGCAGTTTTACACCTTCACCAGTAGGAGGCAGTGATGTTGTGCAGCTTTGTTTTAAAGATCTCGTGTCCTAAAAGCTGTCAGATGTGAAATGATATTTGAAAAACTTTAACACACTGTTTAGCATCCTTTCCTAAACTATGCATCATCTAGCTTTCTGAATATTTTAAGCATCTGTGTTTACGAAAATGTCACGTTCATCTTTAATTTTTAAGGTAATTAATAAAGTGCGAAGTGTTAAACTGATAAAAAAACACAACATAAAACAGTGTAAAGGTGTGTGATGATACAAAACAGACCAGTAATAAAATAAAATGATGAGCTACGGTCTCTGAATTCACATGAATCACACAAAAGATAAGATAAGCCTTTATTAGTCTGTTCACAGCAGCAAAGATGGTGCGAAAAATCAAGGAATGTTGTACAAAAATCAAAAAGAAACCAAAATATACATTAATGCTTGTTCTAGAAATAACAGCATTGCACATATTAATGCATGTGTATTACAATAGTACACAATGAGCATCTTTTATCATCTTTTTTGTTAGGTATTAACAGCCTAAAACAACCTTAAAATTAAGAGCCGCTAGTTAAATAAGAACCGTTAGATAATTGTGCTATGCATAATCTGATTATTTGTTTCAATAATAATGATTTACTTATTTTGTCATATAAATAGTTCAAAAACTAAATATACACTGAAAGAAGTCTATTTATAATAAGACTTAAACAGTAAAAAGCAGAAAATCCTGACATTTAAGAACCATAAACCAGAGAACGTTTGGCATTTTTGCTTGATAAATCAATGAAATCATTCATTTATTCTAGAAATTGTTGTTATTTGTTGCAGATGCAGGCGACTTACTAACTCTCAGGACTGACTGTGGAGTTATTCATCTGGAATGATGTGTTATTATAACTACTATACCTGTTAAACAGCTGTTAAATTATATTTGCATTCATCTAATATCCTATTATCCTCATTATTTAATCTACAAAATGTTAGAACATTGAGAGAAAAAGTCTAAAGCGCTTCTTATTTTGTCCAAAACCTCAAAGATATTAAATTTACAAAGACACAAAAATGTGAAAAGCTGCAAATCCTAACTTCTGAGATTCTGGAAATCAAGATTCTAAGTCATAATTGAACCGTTTGTTGTGTTAATGTGTGTTTCTGCAGGCGTGGACATGTGTGGACGGACAGTGATGGTCGTGGTCGGACGAAACATCCCAGTGACCCTCATCGACGTTGAAAAGGTACCAAAACCTGAAGTTATTTCAGAATAAAAGCCTTTTCTTGACGTTGCAGTGAGTCAGGTTTGACTGTTCTCTGGTTGAATGTTTGTAGCAGCTTCTGTCTCTGCGTGTTCAGAGCATCTGTGTTTGTCCTTTTCAGTTTGCGTCTGTATTCAAACACACTCGTGGACGTCTGCAAACTGTACAAATGTGTTTTGTTTGTGTGCACATAAGCGTGTTGCATCTGCATTTCGTTGCAAATCCTGTGATCTTGCAACGTGTGTTTGCAAGTTGTTCTAAATTGTTAACAGTTTTAACATCTACAGGGTCAAATACTTAAGTTTTTGCTCACTGAACACAAAGTTTGAAGTAGTAAATAAATTTTAGAAGCATGTACTTAGCAAGTACCTGTGGCTCAAATTTTTCATCACAACGCAACAAAAATACTAAAACTGCAACCTTAGAAAATAAATCCCAAATTGTTTTAAATTTTTAACAGTTTTAATGTCTGCAGGGTCAAATTTTTAACTTTAAAGTAGTAAATACATTTTAGGATCATGTATCTCCTGTAGGCTTGTTTTTCACTGCAATAAAAAATCTATTTTTTTTTTAATTATAACAAATTTAATGCCATAAATCCTTAAACACAAAAGTAAAATAAAGCTTTAATTATCTGTTTTGGAAAACTTAAAATAAATATAACTTGAATCAGCATATAGAGCATTTTAAACAGTGCCTGTAAGTGTTATAAGTACTGGTAAAAATGTTAAATCTGCATACTACAGATATTTTGCTGCATGCATTTTTTATTTGTATTTGCGCCGTGTAAACACTGCCTGCAGTTCAGCTGAAAAGTTAGTACATTTTAGTCTCGTGTCTGTAATTTTTTGCTAGTTAACTACCTATGGCTCAAATATTAAATCACCAACTGAAAGCTTTAAAAAAAAACAGTGATCCAAAACAGGGTATTCAACTCAAAAAAAAACATTAATAAAAGGCGTTAAAGTGCGTGTGTGTGTGTGTGTGTGTGTGTGTGTGTGTGTGCGCGTGTGTGTTTGCGTGTGCAGGCCCTGCTGTACTTCATCCACGTCATGGATCACATCACGGTGAAGGAGTACGTGATGGTTTATTTCCACACTCTGACCGGAGAACACAACCATCTGGACTCCGACTTCCTCAAGAACCTTTATGACATCGTGGACGCCAAGTAAGTGTGAAGTTTTACTCACCTGAGCTGCTGCACACTTCCTTTGTAAGAGCTGTGCATGAACCTTGAACTGAGTGCATGCTGGGAAATGTATTTCAGACACGTGCAACATTTTGTAGTTAGATTTAAAGATTTTTACAGTTTTTGGACTCAGTAGACTGGGTTTCAAAGCATTTATCCTGTTTTTTGTGCATTTTTACACACTGTGGGCTAATTTTTCACTGCAATATGAATCATAAACTGTACAACTGTGGCTAGAAATGGAGAGAACTCAAAAATGACTTTACTGTAGCATGGCAAATTTATACATCCATAAATAATTTATTAAAGTTGATGAATTTCAGAGGGTGTTTTAGTTTGTTTTTTGCTCCCATCACATTTTTAATCACTGTAGGCTAATTTTTCACTGCAATATAAAGTCTATTTTTTTGCAGTATAACACAAATATAATGTAGAAATCATAAAAAGCTACAGTTAAATAAATCATTATCTGTTTTTTTTTTAAATTATGTAACATTTTTTAAAGTGCCCATAAGTGTTATTAATCCCAGAAAAAATGGTGAATCTGCATACTATAGATATTTAGCTACATGCATTCTTTATTTGTTTATATATGGTATAAACACTGCCTGCAGTGCGACTGAAAAGTTAGCGCATTTTAGTCACGTGTCTGTAATTGTTTTTATCATTTACCGAATCTACTTTTAAAAAATGATTTATTATTTGCTGAATATTTAAACGTTGCACACCGTTTTAATGCACATCGTTTGTGTTTTTGTAAAATGTGTAACTTTAGAGATAATCTGCCTTTCAACATGCCAGTTCTGGTTTCTGGAGGTTTAATGCTTGTTAAATGTGTTTACTTTGGAGTCAAATGCAAGACAAATTAGATTGGACACCAGCTTAGTTTTCATTTTTGCCTCACAATGATTGACAAGAAGGACAAACAGAGAAGTCTAGAACAGTTACTCCTTTAGCCTCCCACTCACCTGGAACTATTTGTTCTGGGTTTACAGCAGAATTAGCCGTTTTAGATACTCAGATGCACCTAAGAATCACAGAAAGTGGGTTTTCTTTGAGGAATCAACCCAAAAGTTAGCAAAATCCCTTCATCTACGAAGGTTTGACAGCTCTTTAGAAGCTGAATTTGTTTCTTACATGAGCCTATCCACTTTTTGTAGCTTAATAAAATGTGAAAGAGTGTCATATCCAGTTATGGCTGTAAAATGAAAAAATGCTGCGTCATCTTTGAGGTTTTGCTGTCATTTGACCTTCTGCTGACCTCTGCAGCCGCGAACGATGTTTACACTGCAGCACGACACCACCGAGGCTGTGGTTTGTTTGGACGTTTTTTGGAAAAGAAAAAAAAAACCAAGCTTTTGTTTCGTTGTGGATTTTTGAAAATCTGGCGGCCATATTTGGACCAGGGAAATCCAAACTTGGAAGCAAATCCTCGAGGCTGATATATTGGCTGTGACTGAGCCGTAATCAAAGCTCTGAAAGCAGATCGTTGTTCTGAATTTGCAGTGAAGCGTTTCAGCTTTGGACACAGCTTCTCATTTAATGGTTTTTCTTTATTTTCATGACTATTTATGTTGTAGATTCTCATTGAAGGCATCAAAACTATGAATGAACACTTATGGAATTATGTAGTAAACAAAAAATTGTGAAATAAGTCAAAACATGTTTTATATTTTAGGTTCCTGGGTAGTTCCTAGATGGTTCCTTGAGGATTAATTCAAAGTTTTTACAATTTTCTGGACTGACTGACCTTCAGTTTTTATAGTAATGATGGACTGTCGTTTCTCTTAGCTGATTGGTTCTTGCCATAATATGGATTCTAATAGTTGTCAGATAGGGCTGTCAACTGTGGACCAACCTGACTTCTGCACAACACAACTGATGGTCCCAACCCCATTAAGAAGGCAAGAAATTCCACACATGAACCTTGACTAGGCTCACCTGTGAAGTGAAAACCATTTCAGGTTCTACCTCATGAAGCTCATCAAGAGAAGGCCAAGAGTGTGCAAAGTAGTAATCAAAGCAAAGGGTGGCTATTTTGAGAAATCTAAAATCTAAAACATAGTCAGAGTTATTTCACAGTTGCTTGTTTGCTACATAATTCCATATATCTTGCTTCACAGTTTGGATGTCTTCAGTATGTATCTACAATGTAGAAAGTAGTAAAAATAAAGAAAAACTGTTGAATGAGAAGGTGTGTCCAAACATTTACTGGTAGTGTATTTAAAGAAACACATGCAGCCCAGAGGTCAGATCTGGATCTACACCAGCAATTCTGTTGTTATTTTTAAGATTGTGAGCGAACTGCAGGATGTTTGTCATCACATTCACGGAACAACGTCACATCAAATACTCACTGATTCGAATGACTCGTATCGATACCAGCGCCTCTGCCTTTGTAGTCGGCTGTGAGGTTCACCCCTGAGGAATATTTTCTTCAAGACTAATAGGAGCCACATCCTCCAAATGAAAAGCAGGGTCCTGTTCGTGTGATCTAAAGTGAGATTTGTGATGCTCAGACTTCTTGTTGTTATTAAATTATAGTAAGTAAGATTTTAGGTCAGAATTCCTTTAATTTGGAGCAGAAAAGTTTTACTGTCCCTCTTGCTTGAACTTTACCAGCCACAGTTTTGATCAAACAGTTGTACGATTGGAGGCGATTTTCAAACATTTGGAATCGATTCACTTTCAATTTTGCCTTAAAATAATGTGATTTATGTTATCTGAGGGTGTAGAATAAAGTAAGTTTGACAGAGTCAGACTTTCTTTGTGTTAACTGGTTCAACAAAGCCTAAAACTCAGAGATAACAGGTATCAACTTTCTTGGTCAACTGTTAAGGTTTTATCGTCAGACTCTGATTTCTTGGCTTTTTTTTTTTTTTTTTTTTTTTTTAACACATTTTTACTCACTGTGGGCTCATTTTTCACTGCAGCATAAAGCAGAAGATGCACAACCATGACTAGAAGTAGAGAGAACTCAACAATGGCTTTTCTCTAATATTACAAATAGCTCCAGCAGCATAAAACTAACTTGGCAAAAAATCAGGAACAAACTTAAAAACATACTTACGCATTTTCTGCATCTCCAACTGAATACATGTAGGTTTGTAATACTGTAACTGCTTCGTTTACTCGTTTTAGTAACATACAGCTCAACAGGTTTGCAGATAAAACATAATCCACTTAGCCAAGAACGACAGTGATCTAGTAATTTAAAAAAAGAACCACCTTCATGGCAATAAAAACTGGTTTTATGCTCATTTTACACTCAACATACCTGCTAATCCTGTCATTTTGTATGCTGGTACAGCTCTCACTTTATCACTGTTAAACACTTACAACTGGAAACCGAGTACTTAATTTCATGCCATGTCTTGTGGATACATACCATAACAAGAAAAGCACTCAGATAGCGCAGTTTCCCGCCAAGGCCGATCAGATGTTGTATCATTTCTGACGGATGAAATCTTGAAAAATTTGTGGCAGAAATCATGGCAACATAAAATGTGTCCATTTAATATAGATGTACCTACAAACAAAATGACTTTGCACTGAGCACAGACATGTGTTCTGCATGTGTACGTTATGTACAGATATATGTAGCGGACGACGGGAATTGGATTTGTAGTGGGATCACAGTCATGTGATCGTCAGCAGGCAGCTGACGCAGTAGCCGATATCTGGTCATGATACAGAAATCTTTAACAAATCCGTGGATCTAAACTGAGCCGCATCGCTGCCAAAATCTAACGAGGTAATCCTTGTGTCATTTCTGACCTTCCCTGAAAATATCATCCATAGACGTTAGTCCGTTTTTGAGTAATGTTGTTAAAAGATATGACATGACATACACTACTGTTCAAAAGTTTGGGGTCACCCAGGCAATTTCATGTTTTCCATGAAAACTCACACTTTTATCCATGTGCTAACATAACTGCACAAGGGTTTTCTAACCATCAATTAGCCTTTCATCACCATTAGCTAACACAATGTAGCATTAGAACACAGGAGTGATGGTTGCTGGAAATGTTCCTCTGTACCTCTATGGAGATATTCCATTAAAAATCAGCTGTTTCCAGCTACAATAGTCATTTACCACATAAACAATGTCCAGACTGGATTTATCATTCATTTAATGCTATATTCATTGAAAAATGCTGCTTTTCTTTCAAAAATAAAGACATTTCTAAGTGACCCCAAACTTTTGAACGGTAGTGTATGTACATAAAGATTC
This sequence comes from Amphiprion ocellaris, assembly GCF_022539595.1. Taxonomy (NCBI): domain Eukaryota; kingdom Metazoa; phylum Chordata; class Actinopteri; family Pomacentridae; genus Amphiprion; species Amphiprion ocellaris. The sequence goes on along the minus strand of NC_072776.1, from coordinate 32,603,078 downwards.
ACTCATCTGTCTAAAAATTGTCCAAAACTACAAAAATCAGACACAAGTGGTGATAAACTAGAAGGATCCTTTTGTGTTTAATTGACTGCAGGTTTAATAAGGCAACTGAAACTAGATGAGTTTATTGTAGAGCAAAACGAATGCAAAATAATGTCACAGCTTTTTTTTTCTTTTAAACTGGAAGCTGATTAGAGAGAAACTGTGTGGCTTTATTAAACCTTCCTAGTTCTTGTCTCTCTGTTTTCTCATGACCAAGCAGCTTCCTGTGTCGCTGGGAAACTCCGTGCAGTCATCCTGCACCTTTCACCCCTCCCAGTTCATCTTCACCACATTTTAATTTCCATTTTTCTGTCGAGAAATCTTCCCTTTTTTTGATGTTTACACATTTTATTACAGGATAAATCCCCTCGTATGCTGTTAAACTTTTCTGCTGCTGTATTTCAGTGGAGAATAAAGAAAAATGCCACTAAAAATGTCCCATTCATGCAGTCATCGCAACAGAATATGAATGAAATCAGTGATTCATTCAGCTTCCTCTTTCGTCAGAGCAGGAAAACCCCTGTTTAGTCATAAACTATAACTGATACTTATTCATCAGAGCTCAGGTTGAAATGCTGCTTACCTTAAAATGTTATCTCACCAAAACTCTCAGAACACTTGGACTCATGAAAGTTGCTGTTTATATTTAGTTGTGCAACTTTTGACTTAGAAAACCTGCCCATTTCCTCTAAAAGATTGTCATTTAGCAGGTATTTTTGATCAGGTTTTTTAGGTTATTTACCAACTCTGCTTTCTTTTTGCAGAATGTTTTAAAAAGACACGTAGAATTAAGGGATTTTGACAAAATATTACAATTTTAAAGCTTAAAATTTGTTCATTTTTACCATTTTTTTTAATCCGGTTCTTCCTATTTTTGCAGTTTCTGACTCGAAAAACAGTGATAATTTATTAAAAGATGTTCCTCATCTAGTTTTCAGAGGGTAATGCATGTTAATGTGTTTACTTTGAAATAAAATACAAGACCAACTAGATCAGACATCAGCTTAGTTTTCATTTTTGACGAATTTTGAAGCACAAACATAAAAGTCTAGTTTAATTTAGGTGTTTTGGTTCAGAAGGTCTCTGTGTTTTGGTGAATTTTCTTTTTCTGCTCTGCAAGCAAAGTGTCTTGTGTTTTATATCATGTTTAGGGATCAAATTACATTAAAAAAAACCAACTTTCATCTGTAAATGTTCTTTTCCTGCTGCAGCTCTTTTGTCAGGACGTTTGACTCATTTTAAAGCAGGTTTCACTTCTTGCTGCTTTTCTACAACATATTTAACCTCATCAAACTGTCAAACTGGCTGCAGATGCGCTTGGGCTCCGAATAACTAAGTAAATCGACCCAAAGCCAAACATGAACGGAGAAGTTTCCAAAACTGTCTGGCTAAGTGGGGATTTGTTGATTAGTTTCTGCAGGAGACGGATGAGTTTTGTTATTTTCTTCATTTTTAGCCCTTTTTGGGTTCATTGTTGGACAAACGGCCCAGAAAAAAAAAAAATCATGGTTCTCGTCTTTTGGTAAAAATGTGTGTTTTTAGTTGGATTTCTGGTCGTTTGATTGTATTTAGTGGCAGTCGAATTTTTTAAAAATAACATTTTAGTCTAGTTTTTAGATTCTTTCACATTTTAGAAGCACTTTGAGTTTAATTTATTTGTCCAGGAGTCTGTCTTGAACCATTTTTAGTTTAGTTTTTAACTAATATCAATAAATTAATCGATAAATCTGACTATTTATTTAGCATGTTTCATACAAATGAACTGTAACACAAAGTAATTTAAAGGAAAAAAGGAATAAAAATGCAACAAACCAATGCAAACTACTCTCCACTCCTCACTTTACAAACACAAAATGGGAAAATTATAAAAAATTAACTAATAAACCAGACATTTAATAAACTAAAATATGCAAATAAGTGAACAATAGAGGACTCAATGAATAAAATTAATTCTAATAATGGTAGTAAATGAGTAAAATCAATTCAGCCAATTAAAACCTGAATAAAATAAGTGGTAGAGGTTTTTTAATTAAACCTAAAGTCAGGTAGTGTTGATATAAAACACGAAGAGCCTAAAATTGTTTTTATAATATTGTCGTAGTTCTCATCTTAAAATATGACTTCTTAATGTAGTTTTAGTTTCATTTTCTGCATTAAAATTAGGTCACAGACAGATGTTTTTAACATTTATCCAACCTACAACTGCTGTTAAAATGAACAAACAGTGACTGAAATGTGGTGATTTTTTTAGGGATCAGCTTGTAGATGCAGGTTTGTTTGTGTCAGAGATTCACTGAGTATTTTCATGCTTCCACTGTTGCATCAAAAGCAGAGATTAGCTCCAGTAATTTTGGAATCTTTGGCTCGTACCGCTTTGGTTTTCGCCTCCAGACTGCTTCTGCTGCCAGCGCCATCGGAGCGTGACGTCTAGCTCGCTGTGCAGCGGTTTGCAGCCGAGGGTGAAGGGTTTGGACGAGGGTTGGGACCTCCAGCTCCACATTCATATAACGGAGGATCGTTTCCTCCTGCTCCTGGGTCACTTAGTGCCAGTTCATCAAGAAAACATAAACAAAATCATGCAAAAACGTAATTTTTTAATATGTTTTCAATGGATACGAAGACTTTCCCTTCAAAAAGTTTCGAAGAAATAAAAACAAACCTTCATGAAGAAAAAAATACTGTTAAAATGTCCTTAAAAGTGGATTTTCCAGCTCCAAAGCTAACTTTAGGAAGACCTGTGGCAGTCATTTAGTTTTGATGACATTTTGATCTGACAAAACTTAAGTTGTTTCTGCCCACAAATTTAAAAAAATGGTTGGAATTGAGTAAATATTAGTGGAGATTTTCATTTTTGAAAAACAAATCTTTTTAAAGCACCTTCACCAGTTGCTTATTTTTAAATTTTATAAAGAAAAAAACACATCTTTCAAACCTGCCAGCTGATTTTAGGGTTCAAAAGGAATTACAGAAATAATCAAGAAGAGAATGAGAAAGACATCAGTAGAGGACTCAGATAACTACTACATTTAGAGCACAGTACTCCTCCAAGGCTGCTCAGTTGTTGTATAATTTCCGATGGCAGAAATCTTGAAAAAAATTTGTGGTAGAAATCACAGCAACATAGAATCAGGCCATTTAATATAGATGTACCCACAAACAAAATGACCTTGCGCTGAGTACAGGTGTGTGTTATTCATGTGTACATTATGTACAGATACTGAATCACGTGACCTAAATATGTAGCTGGCGGCAGGAATTGATGGGACTCGGAAACACCCCCACCATTTAGTCAATTGTTCCTTATATAACTTCCAACGGGTAAGTCCTGATAAGTCCTCAGCGGTGGATTTGTAGTAGGATCGCAATCCTGTGATCATCAGCAGGCAGATGACGTAGTGTTCACTTGTTGTCATATTTACAGTGATGCTATCTCGCAGTAATACAGAAATCTTTAACAAAGCCGTGGATCCAGACTATAAGCTGCATCACTGCCAAAATCTGATGAGGTGGTCCTTGTGTCATTTCTGATCTTCACTGGAAATTTCATCCAAATCTGTTAGTCCGTTTTTGAGTAATGTTGCTAACAGACAGATGGACAGACAAACGTACGGCGATCGTCACATAACTACTTCAACTACTAAAAAGGGGAAAAAGACAAAAGTCCTTTAAATTCCAGCTGTAATGTAAAGATATGGTTTCTTTGCTCATCTATGACAGTAAACTGATTATCTTTGGGTTTTGGACGAAAGAAAACATTTGAGAAACACCATTTGACATTTTTCTGATGTATCTTGTGTGCAAAGTTCACAAGGTTTTCAAATGTTCATTCTAAACCTCACGTTTAGAATGAAGAATTCTTTCTGTCTTTACCGATTTCTGTGACGATCTATCCGGTAGTTATTGAGAAACATAACTTTGGATGAACTTTGCTGAAGCTCGTCGCTCGTGTGGTTAAAAATACCCAACACTGCTGATTGCCATTAATCATCAGATGGTTGAATAACAGGATTTTTGTTAAACTGCTTTAAATCCAGAAGTTCTGGATAAATCAGACACGGTAAAAAGAGGATATTTGATATTTTTTCCTGTGAAGTTAGTCAAGATTCAGTTAATCCTGTTATTCTCCTTAATGCCATCCCTCCATGCTTTTTATGTGCAACCTTTACGCTTCGTTTTAATGTTAAATCTCTCCCAAAGGTGTCTCAAACTTCTCAAGCGGAGCCATGAATTTCTCGCCTATAACCTCCTTTAATGATCTACGACATTTTCATGGCTCAATGTTATTTCAAAGGTCGGCTTGTTCCCTCGAAAAAGATCCACTTAATGGAACCTTCAAAACCAACAATGCACCGGTCCAGTTTTACTTTTTCTAAAACTTTCCGACTTCCTCGTTCTCTTTGTAGCTCTTCGCCTGCAGAGAGGCTAAATGCAGATCTCTATCAATGTTAGAATTAAAATATCATCATTGTGAGTCATAATGCCCAGTTCCTTTGCAATGACATAACAAGAGCAACACCGTGGCTCACTGATGTATTTTAAAAAGATTTTAGACAAACAGCTGAGCTAACTGCACAAAGAAATAAGATATTTGACTTCGGATTCACAGATAATACTCAAGGATCAATTCATTGGTATTTTCTGTTAGTTTACTGGATTTGTTGACAGAATATCAGAATATCTTGATATCCTTGATGTGTATTTTCTTGTGACTGATGCATTTGTTAACTTGGATGGAACATAAGAACTGGATACTGGATAGTTAGCATTAGCATTGTAATCAAAGATATTTTAAAAAAAAAAAAAAAAACATGTGTGCATGCAATTCCAGGCTTTTAAATAATATGTTTGCTAAAAGTTTCCAGGCTGATTAACAGGCTCATCATCTCTAAAGTTGTGGGGTTTTTTTGGAGAGCCAACCTGCATCTTTTGGAAACCCAGCTACAGTGATTTCGGACAATTGATCCTTCTTTAAATTACCTAAGTTTTCCCCTGTTTTATTTCAGAAACAGTGAGTCATAACCTTGCTGAAAAGTGCTCTTCATCTTCTGGTTTGTGTTTTGCAGGTTTAAGAAGAATCTGAAGGCCTTCTACTTTGTCCATCCAACATTTCGCTCCAAGGTAAGATCGGTTTCTCTTTCCAGTGTCAGCAGAGCTTATTTTAGGGGTAGATCAAAGAGTTCTGAGACTATACATGGTGGTGCATGGAGCGTCTTTTGGTTGGTTGTGAGCAATAGCAGGACTTGTGTTACACACTTTTTTACATTTCATACTGTTCTACTGCATTTGCCAAGCATCTGTTAGCCTAATTTTGTCTCACTACGCACAACCTAATGCCACAACTCTTGATGCATTGTGCAAATTAAACTCACAAACCCACTTAACCTTGCAAAATTGACCTCCAACAGCAACAATAGCTCAGTAATCTGGTGTGTGACTCTTTAAATTTTGAATGATCACGTCCTTTCACAAAGCCCCAACAGTCTCAAGATGGGTGTTATCCAAGAATCACCATAATTTCCATCAAACCGTATGTTTAGGTGCTTATCTGGTTCCAGAAGAAAATTCAAAAATTGTAAATATTTTTATGTTGGCAAAGAAAAACTGTCCTTCAGTGTTTTCTGGTTTACATCAGTTGCTCAACTGTTGACAAGAACTGAAGCACTTTCTGTTCCATTCGCCAAACTCTCTCTTTTGATCATTAAAGTTTCATTAGAGTTAATCTAGTTGTTTCTTCAGAACGCTGAACAGTTTCCTCTTTGGCAAGATTAACGTCTTGATAACATAAGATCCATTGATGACTGATGAAGTCCTTTTTGCCCCTCCTCTTTCTTTGTTTTCTGTCCAGGTCTCAACGTGGTTCTTCACCACCTTCAGTGTTTCTGGCATGAAGGACAAAGTTCGCTACCTGGACAACCTGCAGCAGCTCTTCACCTGCATCAGACCTGAGCAGATCGACATCCCTCCGTTTGTGCTGGAGTATGATGCACGAGTAAGTAGGACTCATAAGAGATGTGGGGTTTGTGAAAAAGACTTGAGTTTCAATGATCCCATAATAGAAATTTCTGAACTACAACAGTGACTGAGAACTGGTGAACACTGGTTTACGTGTTTTTGTTTTTTTTCTCCATCAAATCACTCAAATTAATTTCATAAAATAATTGCTAAAATGCTGAAGTTAGCAATCCACATCCTTTTCCCCCAAACAGGACTAATTTCAAAAACACATCAAGGATGTTTAGATGTTCCAGTGCAAACATCTGATTCTGATTTTTTTTTTTTTTTAAATAGAACTAGGATTTTCCTTTCGAGCAAACCCTACAAACAATCCTCTCTGTAAGTTTTCTTTGTCTACCAGGCCTCAGCTTGACCCCCGCCATCGCTGTTAAATGCCATTTAGTCATAACATTACAATCTGAGCAAAATAACTACCTAAACACTGTCTTCTTACAGCATTTCCTTACTTTCGGGGCATCAGTTATTTAACTTTACATAGCATTTGGCTACGATTTAGAAGAAGCCACGACTCCTCTTTGTTGGGATAAGGGTTGCAGAGTATTTCTAAAGCTTAGACCTTTTTTTAACAATGGCAGTGACTTTTCCATAGCCCTTGCTCAAACTGTGGACAAATGTTTCATCTTTAACTTTATGCTTTGTACAGATCCGTTCATCTTGTGCTAGCTTCATAGAAATTTTGAGTTTGATGGATGGATGAATAGATCTATGGATGGATGGATGGATGGATGGATGAATAGATCTATGGATGGATGGATGGATGGATGAATAGATCTATGGATGGATGGATGGATGGATGGATGGATGGATGGATACATCTATGGGTAGATGGATGGATGGATGGATGGATGCTTTATTCATCCTTGTGGTGAAATTCAAGGTATCTAGTAACTCTCACATTACATTCAAGAAAGATAAGGAAACTGATGTACAGAAGACCCAGAATCATGTTGGTCGAAGAAATAAGGTGCAAAAATTTACAAAAAAGGTCCAAAATTGCTGGTATTTACAATAAAAAAGACTATTAAAATGTCCTGGTGGGCCAGGATAATTGGTTTTATTTAGCTGAGTTGAGTCACTGGAGTGTAGCAGCCAACAGTCCAGGTCATAGCCACTGCCCTTGACTTGTATATGTGTCACTTTCACTTAATAGTGGAACTAGCAGGAGGTATAAAAACCAGAAGAGTTTTTGATTCTGATATAAAATGTCAGAAAGTGTTGGACTCTGTCATGTTTTTCACATTTATTGGCTTGTTTTTTTGGACTTCAGATGAAATGAGGTTAGAGTGCAAACTTAGCTTTTCTGAATACATTGTACAGTATATTAGAATTAGTTCTGGAACCAATTATGCAGTCAAGTGTTGTGTTGTCCATGCATTGACACTGAGTGAGTATCATCATGTGTTGTAGTGAGAAGCAGGTCAGACTCAGTAGTCAATAGTTCAGATGCTGCCCTCTCTCTGGCTGTGCACTGGTGTTCTCTTGGGCTTGGCTTGCTCATAAGGAACGTATTTTTAGGTCAACCTCAGCCTTTTTGCAGGGAATTTAACAGTCAGTATGTGAACACAATGGACTGGCCTCCTCTGAGGCTGTAGTACAGTCAGTTTCTTCTCGTCAGCGCTGCAGCCAGCCAGCAGGACTTGGCAATAACATTCGCATTGACAACTGTGAATTATTGCTACTCAAACAGTTTAGACTGAATTTGGGCTGAGTTTCAGCGACGATGGAGTCCAAAAAAATAGTTTTTGTGTGCTGAAATGTAGCCCAATTCTTCAGATGTGTCTCTGTCAGGGCATTGGATGTGCTCTTAATACAGTCAGAAACTCGTACAGTACACAAATCACGCACTAGCTGGGTTAGCACATTTCTCTAAGTTATGAAATAATGACATGCTGAGGATCAACACTAAAATCTGCAGTTCCCCTCAACTTTAAAGTGCTTTGTAGTGAGTTTTTTTAGCTTTTGAGCCACATTGCTTTATTTTCATTGCTTTATTGGTGTTGTTTTTAGCATTAAAGCTCTAAAATGTACTGTATGCTAACTGCACAGGACTAAACAGCTGATAATCTTAGTTAGCAACTAGCTAGAAGAAGCAGGAGGAGTTGGTAGAGACCAAAACTAGAACTAAATGTACAGTGAATGGGACATTCTGCCTCAATTCATCGAATGCCCCATAACTCAAAAGGTTACAACACCTGTGGCCAAATAAGTTGCATGTTTTACTTGATAACATGCACAGAAAAAAGTCCCACAGACATGAGATGGTCAGGAGTTTTAAAATGTGGTGAATTGAAGGACCAGAAAAGTTGACTTGGATCTCCAAATAAATCCTTTATTGCTGTTTTGAAGCTCTTCTAAAAGTAGAAACTGTACGTTAAGCTGCAGCCGTCTGTGTTTATGTGCATCAACAGCAACACTGAGCAGCGTGAGAGAATTCCAGGTGATCTTAAATTACAGATAAATGAAGCTCTTCAGCAACGTGAATTTAAAAGATAAAACCGCCAGTCAGTTTCGCCTTACAGAACGCCTCCGATTCAGCCGTACAAACCCTTTAGGGTGTTGTTTCCTTCAGGAACAAAGTGAAACAAACCCGCCTCTCACTTTGTTCGTTGAATAATGACTTTATTACACAACAGTGTTTGTCTGGAGGGAATACACTTGTCACAGTTACAGTTGCTGGCATGATGCTGCAGTTTGGAAATGGACAACAACTGTTTCTCTTCAGTCAGTTGGGATGAAAAGTGAAGGAAAAGTGAATTAATCTGTCCGTTCCTGTCACACGTATTAAAGGAGATTCTTGTTGGAGTCAGACCAAACTTGAGGAAGTTATTGGACAGAAGTAATCAGGTAGAGTTTAGGATAACGTTATTTTTTACACCAACAACTCAAAGAAAAGATGGTTTTACCTTAGCTGACATGTTTCAAATGCAGTCTTCATCAGAGCGTCATCTGGCGTGTGCTGACGTGTCCTTTTTATCATGTGACCGGTCTGACAGATCTGTCAGAATCTGTCAGATAGGCCACGCCCCCCACCGTCCGGTGGTCTCTGGAGGATGGAGTCCCAGGTATTAGAGGGTGTAGGCCCCCTCGTCCCGGTTCATGGAGCAGCTCACCCACTATGAACCGGGACAAGGAGGACTACACCCTCTAATACCTGGGACTCCATCCTCCACCAGTTAGCAGAGCTGCCGCTAATGTTTACTCCGCTCTTCTCACACGAGAAAACTTTCCTCTCTGCAGTGTGTGTGTGTGTGTGTGTGTGTGTGTGTGTGTGTGTGTGTGTGTGTGTGTGTGTGTGTGTGTGTGTGTGTGTGAGGACAGCTTCTCAACCAATCAGAGGGTGGGGTGGATAGTGCTGGAGACAGAAGGCAGGAGAGAGAGAGGCTCGGCTGCATCTGAGCCGAAATAACCCAGTTTTAAATTGATTTCTTCATATCGGCCCGTCGGATTAAAAAAAGGCCGATGCCGATATACGTCAGATTTCCAAATATCGGCATCGATAATCAGCCCGACCAATAATCAGTCGATCTGTAGTCTATATCTAATGATGCACCAATAATCTGACTTTTCTCTGTCCTCCCTCTCAGGTGAATGGACCCTACCATCCATCAGAGGCCTCCAATCTGTGACATCCAACCAGTCGGACCTTTAACTGGGATCTGGCCTGAACTCGTAACCTCCTCTTTAAAGAACCACGATGAGGGAAACTCTCCTTTTGTTCCATCGCTGCCAAAAAAAAGGACCAAATTCAGAGTTTGGAGCCACATTTAGACCAATGTGGACTATGTGTGGATCTGCTCTGGTTTCTGGATTATGCCTTACAGTTTCCTGAAGCATCGCCTGAGGGTTTTCCAGAATGTGGGTCAGACTTCGGGGAGGATGACGTCTGTCTGGGTTTCCACGCCGTTTAAATTCTGCGGCAGAGACTCTGAAGTGAAGCGTAACGACGGGTTTCAGTCTCCCGGAAGTTGGAAATTCCCACCTGGTAGGCTGTAATAACGGCGTCTGTGTTCTCCTGCGGTCGCAACACCAGAAGAACAACATTAACTTCTGTGGGATTTTCCTCGACAGACTACAACGCTGCTGCTCGGCTAGCTAGCTACGTACCATAACATTAAATTCACATCATCTATTCAGTAGTTTAGATGAGAAGATCAACACATCTCTGTCAAGATTCCAGTCTTTTGCCATTTCTTTAGCATAAATAATCAAAGAAATTTAACTTTTTTCAAGATTTATGGCATTATATTTGTGAAAAAAGATTTTCAAGTTTACTTCAGACCATGGTTTCGCTGTTTATAGTACATTAGAATGCTCAGAAACATGGTGGAAATGACTAGGATCAACAAAATCAAAGGATATGGATGTTTTGGGCACAAAAAAACATAGAAAAAGCTCAGATTTATCACTAACATCTCACAACACAATGTTTGACCATTTTGCTCAGAAGGAGATAAAATGATGCAAAAAATTTACCAAAACATCTAAAAAATAACCTAAAAAGTGACTAAAGTGTCTTGAAACTTGCCCAAAATGACATATGATGCAAAAATTGACAAAACATCTCAAAAATGGCCCAAAAAGTGGCTAAAATGTAACTTGCCCAGAATGTTGCACAAATTGAGTAAAACATCTTGAAAATGACACAAAAAGATACTGAAATATCTTAAAACTTGTCGAAAATAACATAAAATTATGCAAAAATTGACCAGAACATCTTGAAAATGACCCAAAAGAGACTAAAATTTCTTGAAACTTACCCCAAATGACACAAATGTGCCCAAAATTATACAAAAATTGAACAAAACATCTCAAATGATTTGCCCAGAATGTCACAAAATATGCCCAAAATGACAAAATGATGGAAAAATTGACTAAAACATCTTGAAAATGACACAAAAAGTGACTAACTGCCTTGAACCTTGCCCAAAATTATGCAAAAATTGACAAAAACGTCTCGAAAATGACCCAGAAAGAGACTAAAATATCTTGAAACTTGCCCAAAATGACACACAGTTTTGATTAAGCTCATGGGTTTAACCTTGTTGGGGCGAATCAAACGTGCTGAAATAAACTAAAACTTTCTTGTAAACTTTCCTCTTCCGTCTAAAAGCTTCACCTCGTCTTTACATAGCAGCTCCAGTCTGTCCGGTGCCCCAAGAACCAACACTATCACAATAAAAGTTCCACTAGCTGCTGATTTCACCTTCATCTAGTCCATCTGATTTCACTTTTAAACCCTCGCAGCCTTATTTTGTTTGTTTGTTTGTTTGTCCACACATTTGACACTATAAGAGTTCAGCTGAAAACTTTGAGGCTTTGTAAACAATCAATCCGTAAAGGAAATAGAACATTAATCTGTCTTTAAATCAGATTTTTCTTCGTACGAGAAAGTTCGGCGAGATTATTCCAAGACGAACCACAAGGAAAACTCAAATATTCCCACCTCCACTGACAAAATGCCTCGTTTTTTTGTTGCTTTTACAGAAATTAAGATGTAAAAGTGTCACAAATGGAGCGTTGGAGGAAATGTGGTGCTTCAGGTCACTGAAGTCTTTATTGTCAGAGCTGTGATTCTCTCAGAATGTACATAAATGAGCCAAATCTTGGAAATGTATATAATCGTTACTGTTTTTGTTTTTTTTTTAAATATATTTATATAATTTCAAGTGATGAATGGAGGTTGGTTGGACCGCATCCAACGAGTGACTTGGTTATTGTTCACATTTGTTGTACCGTTAAGTTTCATTTGGGGGTTTTTTACACTCTGATTAAAATACTTTTCCTCTGTTAAAGAAGTGTAGGTTGTATTTAATGTGTTTAATTCGAAATTAAGAATGAAACTGAAAGGAAAAACACTGTAGAAAACTAATTTTTTCTCATGTTATATTGTTTAAATTAATGACATTTGGTGCATTTTCGACTTAAATCTTACTTTTCTCTGCATAATGCACCTTAAGTTCAGCTGCACCAACAGTTAAGCAGCAAAATTTGGATTTAAAGTGAACTTGTAGCTTTTTTCTGGCTATAAATGACAAATGTAATGGTAAGACTTTGTGTTAATGATGGGTTTTCACTATTTTTTTTTACCTTTGTACTAAAAATACCACATCCAAAATGCTTGTATTTCTTTACCAACACATCAATCAACCAGTTCCTCTAACAGTCTTCCTTCAAAACAGTGTTATTTTACAAATATTTGACTTTATTTCAAAGAAACATTATGTTAATGAAGGTTTTAAACTGTTTCGTTAAATGATTTTAGCAAATGGCTGCAATATACAAAATGTAAAGGGGTCTGAATACTTTCCACTGTACTAGGCTTTTGACTGCAGATTTTTGTGAGACAGGGAGTGAAATATTGAATATCACCAGGATTATCCTTCGGATGGGATTCATGTGCCCGGATAAGCAGAAAAGATGGATGGATGGATGGATGGATACATTCATGTGCACGTGGCTTCATCCATCCATCCATCATCTATACACCACTTAATCCTCACTAGGGTCATGGGGGGCTGGAGTCTATCCCAGCTGACTCAGGTGAAGGCAGGGGACACCCTAGACAGGTCACCAGTCTGTCACAGGGCTACATACAGAGACAAACAATCACTCTCACATTCACACCTACGGGCAATTTAGAATGATCAATTAACCTCAGCATATTTTTGGACTGTGGGAGGAAGCCGGAGTACCCGGAGAAAACCCACACATGCACAGGGAGAACATGCAAACTCCATGCAGAAAGATCCCGGGAAAGCCGGGACGCGAACCAGGGATCTTCTAGCTGCAAGGAGAAAGTGCTAACCACTACATCACTGTGCAGCCCCACGTGGCTTCATGTTTTGTATAAATGTAGATTATCTGAAATCTTTCCTAATGTCATACCAACTGGTGCGACTGACTCACCTCCAGAGATTAGTCTGATCCCATCACAGCTCTCAGGCGTGTTTTCCTGTCAGACCACAGGAAAGCCGGAGACACATAAGTGGCTGAACGAGGATAAACAGCAGGTGTTTCTACCGAGCAGCATCGTGTTCCAGGAAGTGAAGAAGTGTCTGATTAAAAACCTCCAACCCGAAGGCCGACCTTCCCACGTCCGGCCTCTTTCATCACGGCCCATCTTCATCTTTTCTGATCTCTGCCGGATTAAGGAGGACGTGGACGGACGGACGCTGCTATCTGTTCTGTAAATAAAGAGCCGGGCAGCAAATCCATCTTCTACGGGTCTCCTGGTGGGGCGACTGAGGATTAACTGGACGAAACACACAAAGAAGCATCAGCTGCCTCTGGAACAGAGTCCAAATTACAGCCAGCATCTATATCTGTATTAAAACATACACATCACTGATACACAAATACATATAACATTAGTTTTCTTAACAAAAATTGACCAAAACATCTCGAGATAGAGACTAAAATATCTTGAAACTTGCCCAAAATGACAAAATTTGCCCAAAACTATATAAAATGATACAAAATTTGAACAAAATATCTTGAATACGACCCAAAAAGTAACTAAAAATCTGGAAATTTGCCCAAGATGACATAAAATTATCCAAAAATTAACTAAAACATCTCGAAAATGACACAAAAAGTGACTGCTCACTCATTATTCTAATAGGATGCTCATTTATTGTTTAATATTAAGATTAACGTATCTACATTGAGAATAATTAAAGCTGCAACTATTAATCGATTAACTGCCAAATCGTAAATTAATCTGCAACTATTTTGACAATTTATTTTAATCAATGCATATTATTACTTTATTTATTTTATTTATTTTTTAATTTATTATATTCCAATTTATTTATTTTTTCATTTAATTTTTATTGTAATTATATTATATTTTTATTTATTTTATTTTCCAAAAAAAGTCACATTTCTTTGATTCCAGACTCTTAAATATGAAAATTGTATGTGATTTTGTTTTGTTTTGTTTTTTTTTACTCCTCCAGTCAACTGATTATCTTTGGGTTGTGGACAAATCCAGACTTTTGAGGATGATATCTGAGGCTTTGAGCAGTTTTTTTTCACCACTTTCTGACATTTTATAGATGAAAACAACTTCATTCAGTCAATTAATGGAGAAAATAATCAACAGATTAATTGATAACAGCAAAAATAACTTCATTAATTATTTAAAAGTATAAATTATCCCTGGCATGGAGACAGGATTGATCCTGAAATCCATCACAGCAGTCAGAAAATTTTATTTCACTTTTTGTAAAGTAGAAGTTAGAATATCATCACAAATGGACGGAGTTTTCAGTTTTTAGGAAATGAGACATAAAAGAATTCAGGATCATTTATTATTGTGGCATTTTGAGAAGCTGCTGTTAGTTTAGATTTAACTTTTAGTTTATTAGTGCATTATTCTACATTGTGAATGAGAATTATTGTCTCTCCTGGTTAACTTAGAGTCAACAAACAGCCAAACAACAGTAAACAAACAATCTATAATGTGTTAATTAGTGACCTTTAGAGATGCCGCTGTGCAGAATCTGTCAGGTTGACTTTCTTAATTAGCAGTTTTAACCATTTTCCATTGGGCCAAAATAAGTCGAGCACAGCTGCTGACTGAAGCTTTATATGACGACTTCTCCACCAGAGGGAAAGACTTTTACCCCAAAATGTTAGTTTTTGGCTTTCGGGACTTTGAGATTTGACTGCTTTGCCTCCCGCTGTTCGCTGGAAACTGTGAGGTTAACGAAGCAGTCAGAGAGAGTCACTATTAAATAATGAATCTCCACAGTGTTAGAGACGAGGAGAAACTTTTCCAAATCATCTGAGAGACAAAACAACAGCGACTGAAACAATACAGCTGCAAAGAAGTCAAATTAAAGCACTGAAATGAGCTTTAGAACATCATGGAAATGTAATTAGGTAAATGTCACTCAGAATACCATTTTTGTTTAACATTTTCCCTCAAAAACTAGTTCATTATGTGGTAATTTCACCCACAGTGAAGTCTTAATGCAATGAAAATTGAGTTTTTTCCTTGTTAACTTGTCCTTAGAGTGTCTTTTTATACAGCAGTCAAACCCGTGGCTGAGAATGGATTCAGACGGGGATCATTTTCATGGAATAAACATCTAAATATGCAACTCTGATACACAGAAATGAGTCTTTAGTGGTTCAATCAGTGACCGCAGATGGACTCTAAATACTGCAGGAGCACGGCCAGGACATCCACAAGTATCTATTAGCTACGATAATAATAATAATTTAGGATGTGGATGAAAACACTAAATACTGTTGAGTAAATCTGTCTGCATGTCATGTGAAGGTCGGAACTGGAGCTTGAACGACATGCAAAAAAAATGTAACCTGACAGATATTATGACTGCGATATGAGTCATACTTTTAGTGAAAGTGGTAATTTTTTATTTTATTTCCACTGTAAAAAAAAATTATAAAAAAATTTAAAATGAGGTGATTTTTGCTGCAGTCTGAACCAAACAAACATGTTTCTGTAGCACCAATATGCTTCATTTCTGACAATTTGACCTGCATCTAAAAGTTGCAGCTCCTGTGATTTGGATATTCAACACGTTTGATTGTCAGCTGATGAAACAGACGATCTGAGGTCAGTGAATGTGTCTCAGTGATTATAGTATAAAGACTCCGGTATCTGGAAGGTCCAGTCTCTGGTGGATCAGTTCTCCTGGATAGAGCTACACCATGAGGACTGAAGGACACTCCAAGAAACTCTGAGAAAAGGTTGTTGAAAAACATCACAGATGATACACGAAAAAAGTTCCTGAATATCTTTTAGAGTCCAGTTAAAGCCATCATTAGGAAATGGAAGGAAGATGAAACATGAATAAATCTGACTAGAGCAGGACGTCCTCAAAAACTGAGAGAGAGAGAAGAAAGAAGCTAGAGAGGGAGGCCACCAAGACTTCTATGACTCCTCTGAAGGAGTTCCAGCTTCAGCAGCTGAGATGTTAGAGACTGTTCATCCAACAACTGTTGTCTGTTCTTCACCAGTCAAAGCTTTATGGAGACAAAGAGAAAGACTGTTGGAAAAAGCTCCAATTAAATCTGGACTAGAGTTCACCAGAAGACATGTGGAGACTCTGAAGACACCTGGAAGAAGGTTCTTTGGTCTGAGGAGACCAGAATGGAGCTTTATGTCCATCAGAGTAGATGATATGTTTGATGGACACCAAACATTCAACATCATCAGAAACACACCATCTTCACTGTTAAGCATGGTGGTGGCAGCATCATGATGAGAAGCATGGTGGTGGCAGCATCATGTGATGTCAACCATGAAGCATGGTGGTGGCAGCATCATGATGAGAAGCATGGTGGTGGCAGCATCATGATGAGAAGCATGGTGGTGGCAGCATCATGTGATGTCAACCATGAAGCATGGTGGTGGCAGCATCATGATGTGAAACATGGTGGTGGCAGCATCATGATGTGAAACATGGTGGTGGCAGTATCATGATGTGAAGCATGGTGGTGGCAGCATCATGATGTGAAGCATGGTGGTGGCAGCATCATGATGAGAAGCATGGTGGTGGCAGCATCATGATGTGAAGCATGGTGGTGGCAGCATCATGGGATGTCAACCATGAAGCACGGTGGTGGCAGCATCATGATGTGAAGCATGGTGGTGGCAGCATCATGGGATGTCAACCATGAAGCACGGTGGTGGCAGCATCATGATGAGAAGCATGGTGGTGGCAGCATCATGATGTGAAGCATGGTGGTGGGTGAATCTCAAAAACATTCTCACCTGGTCAAACCAAACCTCGTCCCCAGATCTGGTGACTCATCTTAACTGGAGTGGTGTGCAGCTGTTCTCTGTTGATAATGTGGGAAATATTCCATTATTGAAACCCATTGTTGCTCCTCACACCTGTAGGGAGGATGTGGGTCAGAATGATTCATCGGCAGGTTTACAGGGTTCACACAGCCACACATATCCAAACAAATTACTGACAAATTAGCTAAACACTAACAGCAAATCCAATGCAGACACCTAAAATGCAAAATAAGCTAAAAATTAAAGTCAAAAACCTCCCGTGTGTGGATTCAATTAGGCCTTCCACCAGCGATCCATGCTCTCAGGCCTCAGCGTTTCCTTTGAAGCTCACATTCAGCAACTCTGTAACCTCTGGTTCATTCAAACCACGTCTGATGTCCAGATGATAAAAAATTAGAAACTGTCCGTATTAGTAATTAGGAGCAGCACAAAAAGGAGGTGAGGAAATTCTGACGTGCATGATGTGACCAGACTGTGTGTTCGGTCAACATCACGGTCAAACCCATAAAAAGTGTGTTGGCACACTAATGACACCTCCTGGTGAAGGCCGAGGAGCTGAAGGGTTTCCAGCGTCGTTACCTCTCCTCCTGCTGAGAGGTTCCCCTGCTCTGAACCCACATCTGAACACCGATACTGCAGCAGAGTGATTCACTTTATTCACTGTCGCTCGGCCAACGTGTCGGTTTGTCCCGTTAAACCGCAAACTCCAAACATTCAGGACCTCGAGGAAAAGTCTGCACTAGTCCGAGATGTCTGGTCTTCAGTGCAATAAAAGAGAATAATAAAGGGAAGGAAAAACAACAACAACTCGAATGTCTGCAGAAGCAAATAGCTGAAAACCAGAGGAAAATCTGAAGCACAGCAAACTGGCGTGACAGAAAAGTGCAAGAAAAAGAGAGTCTGTACACATGTTAGTGGATCTGAGAGGCTGCATATGAGTGAAATTAAAGATAAATACATTCAGAAAGCTCATTGGTTGCTGCTGTTTATTGCGGCTATGCATCAATGCCAACATATTGCTACAGAGATGCAGTCAGAAGCTGTCATATCTAATTAGAAAAATTACATCTAAAAGTATGTTTTTTACATTACAAACTAGTTTCCTTTATATATTTTGGTTGGATGTGAAGCATGGTGGTGCCAGCATCATAAAGTGAAGCATGGTGGTGGCAGCATCATAAAGTGAAGCATGGTGGTGGCAGCATCATGATGTGAAGCATGGTGGTGGCAGCATCATAAAGTGAAGCATGGTGGTGGCAACATCATGATGTGAAGCATGGTGGTGGCAGCATCATGATATGAAGCATGGTGGTGGCAGCATCATGGGGTGAAGCATGGTGGTGGCAGCATCATTAAGTGAAGCATGGTGGTGGCAGCATCATGATGTGAAGCATGGTGGTGGCAGCATCATGATATGAAGCATGGTGGTGGCAGCATCATGGTGTGAAGCATGGTGGTGGCAGCATCATTAAGTGAAGCATGGTGGTGGCAGCATCATGATATGAAGCATGGTGGTGGCAGCATCATTAAGTGAAGCATGGTGGTGGCAGCATCATGATGTGAAGCACGGTGGTGGCAGCATAACGATGTAAAGATGTTTCAGGTCCTGGAAGGCTTGTAAATGTAGAGGGTAAAATGAAAACAGCAAAGTGTTGAGAAATCCTGGAGGACAACCTGATGTTTGTTGTTTTCCATCAAGACGAGTCGAAGCTCCAACAACAAGACAACAAGCTCCTCCAAAGACATTCAGGATTCAACCTCTGGAGACCATGAATGTCTGCACCAATTTTCAACTGAATTCCCAAGACATAAAAAAAGTCACATACCATGAAGAAGACTGCAGTCCAGCAGTCCATAAAACACAGATTAGTGGTGATAGAATAAAGAAAAGCAGATGGCGTTGAGTGTTCTTTGGTCGGCTCGCTGCTCTGCCATCTATCAGCTCAGATATGTGGCAGAGGTTCAGATGAACATATGCTGAAAGCAGCGAAGTGTTTAGAGGGCAGCAGGCGGTCAGAGGAGATGTGGCCACCAGAGGAGACTCGTGAACTCATTCTATTTTACTTCAAACCAGACATTTTATTGGGATTGTGTCATTTTTTTAAGCACTAATTAACCATCTGCGGAAAGGTGCTACAGAAAAGTCCTGAGAGGTGAATGGACAAATGTTTTATTTTAAAACCGACACATTAACTAAGTGCTGACAAAACATTCTACCGTCCAGACGCGGACATAAACCAAAATATCAGGTGGTGGCAGCATCATGATGTGAAGCATGGTGGTGGCAGCATCATGATGTGAAGCATGGTGGTGGCAGCATCATTAAGTGAAGCACGGTGGTGGCAGCATCATGATGTGAAGCATGGTGGTGGCAGCATCATGATGTGAAGCATGGTGGTGGCAGCATCATGATGTGAAGCATGGTGGTGGCAGCATCATGATGTGAAGCATGGTGGTGGCAGCATCATAATGTGAAGTATGGTGGTGGCAGCATCATTAAGTGAAGCATGGTGGTGGCAGCATCATTAAGTGAAGTGAAGCATAGTGGTGGCAGCATCATTAAGTGAAGCATGGTGGTGGCAGCATCATGATGTGAAGCACGGTGGTGGCAGCATCATTAAGTGAAGCATGGTGGTGGCAGCATCATGATGTGAAGCATGGTGGTGGCAGCATCATGATGTGGAGCATGGTGGTGGCAGCATCATGATGTGAAGCACGGTGGTGGCAGCATCATGATGTGAAGCACGGTGGTGGCAGCATCATGATGTGATAAACTTTAGTTTAAAAAAATTTGAATCAAGAAAAACACTATTTCTAAGAAAAATGTAAACAACAGTAAAATGTTAAATGTTTTTTTACAGTTACAATTCCTTCACTCTGTTAAATTACATTTAACAAGTAAAATCACTAAAAATAAAATATTGATTTGCAGTTTAACCATGAAAAACCAGGCAAAAACAACAGAAATATTGTCATATTATTTTATTGACATTTTTTGTTTATGTATTATTTTTATTACTATTTATTTAGTTTTTATACAACATACAACAATTACAGCTTTAATTACAGTAAATCAACACAAACGTTATTATTTTACAGATATTTGCTGGTATTAGAAGACACAATATCTGTTATTTCACAGATTTTTTTTTACTTGTTTTGTTAAATAACATATAATAACTTGTAAAATCACTGGAAAAAAGTATGAACATGCATGTTTAAAAAATATGATGTCCACATTAAAAAATATGTATTTTAAGAAAAGGTCATTTGTTCTTTTGGATTGTTTTCTTTCTGTCTTTCTTTCTGTCTTTTTTTTTTTTACTGTATTTACATCATGAAAAAGCCTCTCTCTCTTTAATTTTTTTACAGGTATCTGCTATCATTTGAATTGTAAAAATATGTATATTAACGATTTTTACATTTTTAATTTGTTTTTTTTACAGATTGTCCCTATTTTGTTACAGACTTGATATACTAAAAATCACGGGAAAAAATATTTATTTACATGTTTACTGTGAAAAAAAAAGACAACAGGACAAAACTGTAAATAATATTTACATAATATGTAAATTTCTTTTACATGGTAAATTATACAGTCTGTTATAATTTTTTTCCCCAATTTAGTTAAATTACAGACAATAACTGTTATAAAAAGCACGTTATAAAAATGTCAACTGTAGACTGTATTTTTTTTGCTGTTATTTTACAGATCTTCACAGTTTTGTTAAGTTGCAGAATAGATTTAACATATTACACATTAACATATTAATTTACATGTTAACTGTAAAATAACTACATTTAAAAACTACGTAATATTCACATTATAAGTAAATTTTTTTAAATCACAAATGATAATTTGTTCTTTTATGTTGTGTGACTGTAAAACTACACTAGTTTACTGTATTTAAATCAGCTACTACTATGGTTAGTTTACAGATATTTTCAGTTATTTTTGCAGTAATTTTACAGTTTTTCACAGCCAGATTTTCATCATGTAGTTTTACAGGATTTTATTCATAATTTTATTTTCCAGTGTGAGTTTTATTTTGTAAAGATCACATTCTTGTTCAATAAAACGTAATCAGAAGCAGTAAATATTGTGGATTTAACAGCTCGATAATCTGAGACTCATCATCCCAGGCTGAAGCTCCATTAGACGTTAAACCTGGACAGACTCTGACCTGAAGAGGAAACTAACGGAGGTGGAAAATAAAAAGTGTGAGAAGTGGAGCAGCTTGTGCAAACGTTCCTCCCTCCTCAGGAATCAAACAAGCTGCTCAAACAGGAGACAACAGGTGGCAGGATGAAGCGAGCTGTGGCTGAAACAGAGAATTTCATCGTGTTCTCGAGTCCTTTTCTACGCTCTGATGGTTGCTTTCCCAGAACTAAACCCTCCAGTTGCTCTAACACCAGTAAACCCCACAGATCTGATAATGTGGTTCATGTCGACACACATGCAGACTTCAGCACACGTCTGACTGCGTTAGTGTTCATCTCCTCTGGGTTCTGCCAGCAGATCTTGGCCTTGAGTTCCTCTATGTGCTCCTAATGTACTCCGACATGCTGCTTCTATTATGAGCTCTTTATTTTCTGGTGTCTGATCGGCCTCCAGCTGCACTCTGTCAAACAGCACATCTGTCAGCCAAGAGCAAAGGTGAGAAAGGATGAGTTTAACCCTCGTGTCGTCCTGCAGGTCAAAACTGACTCGTTTTAAAGTTTGAAAATGTGGGAAAAAAATATATGTTTACAGTGAAACTTCTGATGTCCACATTTTCAACATTTTTGGGAAATCTTTGAACATTTTTTGGTGGGAAATAAGAAATGTTAAAAAAGGTTTCTTAAGAACATTCACAAAAAAAAATCAACCAAAATCCAGCGAATTTCGCTGAATTTTGGTTGTTTTTTTTTGTGAATGTTCTTAAAATTATATATTAGAAGTTTTACTGATATATGTGTAATCACTTGAAATATTTTTAGAATTTTTTCAAAATATTTACAAGAATTTTCTTGGAATTTTCTTCCTGAAGGTTTTGCAAATTTTCAGAAATTTGGGGAATTGTTTTGCTGATTTTTTGGAGTTATTTCAGACAAGAAAACAATAATTTTGGTGCCCGTTAATGAGGACAACAGGAGGGTTAAACCATCAGCGAGTCAAATCGCGGTCATTTAAATATCTCACAGCATTTAAAGCTCATCAATCACTTCCTGTCTCATTTCTACTCTCTGTGGCTCAACATCAAGTCCTGCTGTTCTATAGAAACACAACATCTAGAAATACAAGTGGCTCATATATGTCTGTTTTGCAGAACGAAACCGTTCTAACATCAGAAATCTTAAAGCAAAGGAAACAACAAAGTTTCATTTGTGCCCACAAGTGCATAACAATGTTTTTCTAGCAGTTTTTCTCTGCAGTTCAGCCAAAAAAAATCCCAGAATTTTTGTCATGTGTCTATTAATCACAGTTGGGCCATGATTTGTTGTGCAAAGGATCCCAGAATTTTTTAATTTTTACAGAATGTGGTTCATTTGAATGCTTGTATTTGGCAAATTCTTAACAAAAAAAAGTTGCTGAATAAAGTGATTTTGATCAAATTTCATGGTTTTAAGCTAAAGTTTGGTTAAATTTTTCAACAGTCAAGTTGTTCAAGGATTGTCAGAAAGATAAAAATCTGAATAGAAGAAAGCAACTGTCTACAATGTTTGCAGTGAAATATTCGGAGCAAGGAATCAGTGATGCCTCCAAGAAGTAATTAGTAAATGAGTCGGTAAAGCTCCCAGAGTCACTAGAGGAACTCCTGGATGATCGCTGAGGCCTCACGTCCAGGTATATGTGCTCATCCCTGTTTAGTCTGCTGTCATGGCAACTTATCCTCCACTCACTTTTGACAACATCAACCATCCGTCTGCACAGCGAACACATGAACACATGAGCGAACCATCATCCCAGAAAACAGATGTTATTGGAGCTCGTTACTCCTGGATCGTGTGCTGCTGAGCGCTAATTAATCCGCACTGACCACGAGGACCCCAAAAACAGGAAGCAACCGAGGCGAGGTGGAAGCATTTTTCACCATTAATTACAGCGCAGATGAGTTCCATTCAAACTGTTCACATGTGAGCAGCTGGGAAACCTTCACAATCTGACGATTCCTGGAACGCCTCCGACTCTGGTGATGACTAATCACGCTAACTTTACCCTGTCCCACTCAGTCAAACAGAGGTGGGTGTAGTTAAACAAGGCAAAAAACCCTCCCCTGCAGATACCGCCGGAGCACAAACAGAAGCCAAACGTCACTCTTGACCTTTTATCTCCAAGAGACGAGTCGATGTTTGCAGAACAATGGTATCAATAAAACGTTAGCGTCCTCAGTAGGTGCAGTTGTGCTGCAGGTACAGCTGTTTCTATGCTTCTAATTCTGTTTACAGTTGCCTGTACAGTCAAGGACAAATGTCTGGTGTTTGCTCTTGTTCAGTACTCTGAGTTTGCGGCTGTATTTATGGAGATAAGATCAGATAAAACTTGATGATATTGCTCAGAAAAAAAATGACATAACGTAAGAAATGCAGCACCTGAAAAGTAGAAAAGTAATAAGATATATGTATGATATATGTATATCAATATGAAACATCACTGGAATAAAATAAAAAGCTAAAATAAGACTGAAATATGACAGTAGAAAGTAATTCTTGCATTCATACTAAAGGTAATAAGTAATATTGCACATGATAATGTGAAATGTTGCACCAGAAAAATAAGATAAAACTAAAATATAGCACATTACACTGACAATGTTGTACATGAAACTGAAATGCTGCACCTGAAACCATTTTAGGACTGGTTTAGAACTGGTTTCAGACTGTCTTGGGCAGGTCTTTATTTAACCCCAAGAACACCAAACCTACCATCAAGCATGGTGGTGGCAGCATCATGCTCTGTGGAACTGGAGCTTTACACAAAGTAAATGGAATAATGAAGAAGGAGGATCACCTCCACATTCTTCAGGAAAACCTAAAACCATCAGCAGAAGGTTGATCTTGGACACAGTTGGATGTTTCAACAAGACAGTGAGCCCAAACACACATCAGACGTGGTAAAGAAATGGTTCCATCAGGCTGGAATGAAGGTTCTAGACTGGTCTCCCCAAAGTCCTGACTTAAACCCATCAAGAACCTGTGGACTGATGAAGAAACAAGTCTGAGTCAGAAAGATGACAAGTTTAGTTGAACTGAACCAATTCTGTCCAGAGGAGTCAAAGATAAACCAGAAGATTGAAACCAGAAGAACCCAACTGAGGAGGAAACAGACAAATTTAACCAAATACTACAGTTGCTGTATGTATTTTTTCACTCAGCAGATGTTGTCATATTTCAAGACCTTTCATAAATCTGTGAAAAAGCGTGATTATTTTTTGCGACAAA
Organism: Amphiprion ocellaris; assembly: GCF_022539595.1. NCBI lineage: Eukaryota > Metazoa > Chordata > Actinopteri > Pomacentridae > Amphiprion > Amphiprion ocellaris. The sequence continues at coordinate 32,578,822 of NC_072776.1, read as the reverse complement.
GACTCATGTTACTGACAATAACCTCCACAAGATCCCCGTTACAAAAATAGTTTGTCAACATCCAAAAATCTCAAACTTTGGCCATATGAGACAAAACTGAAGAGAAGTCCTCAGAAAAGGTTTTCTATTTTTTTATGTTGTCCGAAAGACAAAGACAATGAAGTAAGTAGAAATAACTGATTCAAAAGAGGCATTTCTATCTGTTTTTTGTCAAATTTTGACAAAAAATCCTGGACAAATACAATCGAATCACCTCTGTAACCGGATTTCTAAAAGCAAACTGAAATCTGAAGTAAAAATTCTCATAATAACCACTAAAAGGTCCAAAATCAGAGCAGTAGCTCATTGAAAATCCACTGACCCCTGTTGAAAATGACAGTACTGTACTCTTGTCTGTTAAAGGACTGACAAAACAAGTGCAGTAAAACTCTAAGCTCTTAAAAAAGTCTGCAGTGAAACAGTAAAGAATTCAGCTGCTGTCAGAACCAGCAGCAGGTGTTTGACTCCACCGACCCCAACAAACCCTCTCTGCTCTGTCCACCGGCCTTTTGTCTCGCTGCCCTCTGCTTACTTGTACCAGTATTTTTCCAGAAATCATGCATTGTTTGGCCACCGGAGGGGTTTTTGTGTCGGCGTGTGCACGTGGAGGTGTGTTTGCATGAGCAGCAGAGGGGTGCGCCGGGGTTGTGTGGTTTTTTTGTTGTGGGTCTGAAACTCCCTCATGGACGCCTCGTTCTGCTGTTTCTGAAACTCAGGAAACGAGACGCTGTAGCCGAGAAAAGGTGACAGCAGCAACACAAAAGAATTAAGCAAGTGTAGAAGAGTGGGTGTTCACAAACTGGTCTGATTAAGAATGGAACAGCTGAAACTTAATGAAACAGGGTTAGAAACAACACACCACACAAGGTTTGTTGGGTAATTTTAACCAACAGTGACTTAAATGACCCAACACTTCAATGTGAACACAGGAAACAGTCATTCCACCTCAATTCACCACAGTTTTAAAAAAGTTCAGACCTCATTTCTTTTTCTGTAAATGTTATTAAGTAAAATGTGTAAAAAAAAAAAAAAATCTGGTCTCATAGGTAACATCTGAGATAAATGAGGGGATTAGAAGCAGAGTGGTCTAACCCACAAAATATCCAAACTGAGTTTTGAATCATCTCTGTAATATTTTATGGTCTGGATTTTAGTGGTGAAGTGCTCCAACCCTCAACCCAAATATAGCGTTTCAGTGGAGCTTCCAATGTTAGACCATTCTTGAAAACACAAAACTTTGAACCCATTTTTCTCAAAACTACAGAACTGCTTCCAAACCCTTCAAATATTCATAAAAATGGCTGGGTCATGTCGACTTTTGCACCGTTTTCTTTGCACAGTTTGTACACCAGGTATTACTGCAACCACCTTTTACCAACACAATGACTAACTCTTTGCTAACAAGGTTATAAAGAACCAAAACATATCTTGACAGAGAAATCAAAAATATGAAATATATATCGATGTGTGACTGTTATGACCCAGTTGGGTTGTTACTGGTGAGGTAAACCAATGTATTGCTTAGTGACGTAATTAACAAAAATAAAACCGTGACAAACAGAGCTAGCGGGCGCTGCTAATGTAAAGAACCAAATAAAACCAAAGGTTAATACAAGCACCAGGGGCCGTAACACTGACACATACCTGTAATTGGTTATGGAACCACTTTTCATAGAGTTATTTGAAGCATCAAAAGTTGGAAAATCTTTTATCCCAGTAACAACATTATAGAACTCTTCCAGTTGGAACACTATTGGAGTGGTTTCACCATCATACCTGCTCAATGCTTGTCCTAATATTGGCCATAAATGCAGTTTTTTACTCCTAAACTTTGCCTCTGACTGGCACCACACTCTACATCTTAAAAGCCCCTATTGGTGCTAATTACAGGTTAAAAAAACCCAAAACATCCTCTTAAGTTGAGAAATAAAGGTTTTATGGTTAGTGGAATAATAGAATAGACAGAAACATGGGCATTTTTGACCAAATTTGTACCATCATATAACTGGTTTGTATTATTTTATCAAAGCAGGGTTCTACCATTAAAAACCAGATGTACCTTTCAATGAACCTGCAAAATATCAGGACTCTAACTACATTATTTCTCAAGTTACGTCTCTTCAAACATTGATCCACAGCATGATACTGCCACCACTAGGCTCTGCAAACATGAACAAAAGGTTAAAAAAATTCTGTGAACAACAACAAAATGAAGCATTGATCCTGTGGATGCATTCACAAAATCAGACAACATCTTTAAAGTACAGTAGGAGATGTGCAAGTCTAAAACGTAAAAACGTGGAAGAAAAGTCGTATGTTAATATTTATCTTACAGTAGAAAAAGTTAATGGAAATGGCAACATTTGATGAAATTTATGGAAACATGCTGTAATCCTTCACTTTGGCATGTTTATTTGGTGCAGTCAACATTTTGGGTTGCCAAGTGCTGGCAAAATGGAAGCCAAGTTTTAAAATTTCACAAAAACTTTAAAAAAGAAAAAGCAAATGAGTTGTTATTACTTGCTTTGAACTGGGCTGCAGACTGTCGCCAGAAGGTGGTGCTGCAAACTGTCCAAATGTCTCAAAGAAGAAGAAACTAACCACATGAGGCAAAAATAAAGAAAAGTCCTCAGGAAAGGGTTAATACTCCATGTTCATGTTGTCTGGAGACAAAGACAACGTAAGAAGCAGGAACAGCGTATTCGAAACTTATCCGAAAGAGGTATTCATATCTGTCCTTTGTCAAATTTCACCATTTCCATTAAATTTTTCCGCTCCAAAATGTGCATAAAAGTAGGTTATGGAAACACACTTCACCAATGGATCCAGACCTGTTATGTTTCATTTCTACAAAGCTACAGTTGAGATCTTCAGGACGATAACATCAGTATTCAGTGACTCATTCTTTGAAGGACTTGCTGTAATTTACAAACTTGTTTTGGCAGAACTTTAACATTTCTGTTGACAAAGAGACTTATTTATGTGATCCTGAGTATCTCTTATCCATCGAGCCCAAGGTTGTGTGTTTTGGCCCGACAGTTGTGGAGCTGTCAGTGAATTCAGGAATGATCTTTTAGGTGGAATTTTTTTAAAAATAGACTAAGTGGTTAACCATGTGGTCTGTTGTGGTGAAATGATCCAGATCGTTGAAAACTTTTGGGAGTATATTCTTTGGAAAATCCAGAGCAAACAGGGAATTTGCTTCCAGAGAAACATGTAGATGCTGAAATGTAATTCTTCAATGAAACACAAAGAGGAATGTAGTGTATTCCCACTTCATCTGTGATGTTTCACAACCTGAGAAAATACAGGGAGAATGACTGTTTCCTCAATAAAGCAACTTTTTAAAAGAAATCTAAAACATTTACAGCAATTCCTGGCCAAATTAAAGAGCGATTATGGAGAAAATGTAGATTTAATCTCATAAACAGTGGCTCCACCTTTTTTTGAATTTATACGAACACATTCAAAGGGAAAGTCTTGAATTTAACAAATCAAATTGGGTCTATGCATCACGTACAAGTCAATTAGTCCACAATAGCAGCATTTAAAAGTAACTTTCTACATGGACAGAAAGATCTAACTTAACCGAATCCTGAAAGAAAAGACACTACAATGGTAGAAAATCACTGCAACAAAATGTGTGTGATTTGTACTAAGCTGGCTAAAACCAACACAACTGGTTTAGTTCCATTACAGTGATTATTTGCTTGCATTGTTGTTCAGTCTCTTACTTCTTTTTAATTCAATAGTATTAGAATTATATTTAAGAAGTTCTCGGCAAGAATAAATAAAACATGTCGAGTTCATCAAAATGGGCTTCATTCTTTGGGTTGTGAACATCATGAAGAAAAAGTTTCACACTGAAGACCGGTTTCATAAAAAACAAACTCAGACGGATGAAACAGCGTCTTTGCCAGAGGACAGGTGCTGCTTTGCAAGTCATTTTAATAAACGCTTGGTTGGGAAAAGAGAGTTTTCAGGTGTCTGGTCCAGCTGCAGTGTTTGTTAAACAGAAACCTGGTGGATGTGCTGCATTTAAAGAAGTCTCGAGTTCGTACAGTCAGACTTCTTTTCAACAGTGAAGCCATTATTGTAATGCGTTTTGTTTGAAGACATAAGAATTTGTGTGATTTTTGTGTCAAACTGCAAACAAACCTCAGTAGAAAAGGGGTTAAAGTTGGATTCAGTAGATTAAAGGCTGAAGTTTATGAAACAGCATCGACACGAGGATGGAGGGAACAGAAAAAGACTTTGACAAATGGAAACCATCTCAGAACTTTTAGAGATACTGATTGCTTGTCGTGTTTGATGTCCAATCAAGAAACTTTTTGCCGTTCAGGTCGTCCACACAAGAAGGTTTAAATGATCTGGAAACCAACCTAACTGACAGCAAAAATTGTCCCATTGACCCTGATCTGGAACATTTACGACATTTGGGATGTCCATTTGATAAACTTCTACACCAATGTCAGTTTGGAATACTTTTGTATTGGTTCCCAAAGGGCTCACTGTCCTCTAGATAAAGCTTGAGAGTTGCCCTAAAACGGGATCCAATGTGGAGAAAGACCACAGAGACTCAGTATTTCTTCTATAATGATGCATAATCATTTCTTGTCTTTGGCTGCTACAAAAAAAAGTTAGTTTTTTTGAAAATTCTAGTTAAAAATGGTTGAAAGCTGGTAAACTTTCTGTCAAACTGGAGTCAGATTTGTTTTGGACTTGCCAGAGCTTAAATTTTTGTTGTGTTTTGTCTTTTTGGTGGTGTTGGTGGAATATCCATGTTGTGAAAAAGCCTCTTTGTTTGGATCTAACAGCGATTAGAATGGCAGCATTGGAAGCTCTTCCCATTTCTTTGGAATTGGAAGTTTTAATAAGGTGAACTGAGTCATTTCACATGATCACGTCTTACAAAATGCCCCAAAATGCAATGAAAGTTGCACCAAGTACCCTATCTGATAACATAGATTAGTCATATCAAGCATGTGCTCTCTGGACTTTATTGCGCTCCTAAATCTGTTCACAAATGTCCCTTCACATCTGAAAAGTCCCTGAACTTTTGTAGTATAACTGTTGGCTGCAGTTGAGTCACTAATGGCTTCACAGTTGCACCAAGGAGTCAAGAATTTTTCATTTTTAACGGAATCCAGATTGTTCAAATGGTACATTTATAACTCTTTTTTTAAACTTGAGAAGTGTGGAATAAAGTAGAATAAATCTGTCTGAGCTTTTAAATGTTCAAATATGATATTTAAAAAGTCACAGAAGCTTCAATTTTGTGTTATTTGATAATTTTACATTCAATACTGAACTTGAACTTCATAGTTCCTGATCAGAACTGCAGTCTGTGGTGATATATTCTTATATATATTGCAGAGTCTGTATTAGGTGATTCATTTGAGTGATTTATGTTGCATTAACTTTCATTTTTCCAGCTGTTTAACTTTATTTTGCTGCCACGTCCCTTTGAATTGGAACCTGGAGCCTCATGGAGCAGCTTTTTTATGTAAAATATTTCAACTTCCTCTCAATATTCCAACAGGAAGTTCTTTTTTATATATCTTATAGGAAGTCCAAATGGGAACCATAAAACCCCATGCAAATACGCTCCAAACTGACAATTTTCGACAACAGGTGTCAAAAATGGACATTCATCTAAAAGTACATGTCTGTTTGGAATACTTTAACATGGGAACCTTTGGGTTTTCAAATCTATTTTAACATTTGTGACACTTTTGCTGCACTTCATGCAAATTTTGAGTCACTGTCTATAGGATTTCTCAAATAATTGTGTAGCAATGTACTAAAACTGACTTTAATCAAAGGCTCTACTGTAGCATCTGTACAAAAAGTAGATATTTGGATGGAGTTTGTGCTGAATGTGGTAAAGTTTCCCATCTGGCCTCTATTGTAGTGATGCACTGAACTGCACACAATTGGCTGAATGCAACCGAAGTGGACAAAAAGAGTCTCATTTGGGAAAAAACCCAAATAGTGAAATGTTTCCCAGTTGGCGGTCAACAATTCAGCTCCCATCACTTATTCAAAATGCTTCCTTAACGTCCACTTGAGTTGCTGCAAATGTCGGACACACAACAGCAGAAATTTGTCATTTACTTTTGCTGCCATTTGGGAAACTTTCTCGAATTTTTCTGTGGTTTGAGTGGAAAATGGACTCGATGGCGAACATCCGACGGACGAGCAAACATGATGGAGTTAAAACATGCAGATTTACACACATGACCTCGAGCTTTGGTTAAAAAACATGAGAATAAACACACACATGACGAATCCATCTGAAGCCAAAGCTTCCTTTTCATGTTCGGTTACGAGCAGCAACTCTACAAAGTGTTTCGAGGACTTTGAAGTGCTCCTAAAGCACCGTCCTCACTAAGAGCGACGTCCAGGCTGTTATTACCCAATAAAAACTCTGGCAGCAGGACCAGCGTTTCCACCACACTCGCATCAGCAACAGCATGGATTTAGAGCTGGACTGCTGAGCTGGCGGATCTCCTTGCTAACCGCTTCCCCGGTGATGGAGACGGAAAACATCTCTGGTTAAAAGATGCCCACAAGTCAGAACTCGACAGGACGGTTTAAACTCCAGCTGGAGCCATCGGAAACATGTTGGGTCCAGAAATTAAACGTTTCTTCTGACCAGAGTGAAGCGATCTGGGCTTCATTTCACAACATTTTAGTACAAAAGGGTTTTAAAGTCATTCTACAACAGACAGATAGAATCATAAAGAAATACACAGAAGGTGGTGAAGAGACAGAATTATTAGATATTAAAGTGGTAAATATTAAAAGAATGTTTTTTTCAGTTTATAGGGCTTTATATTAAGTTAATTCACAAAAAAAACACGTATTTTTGTTAGAGTCTTTGAGTGTCTTGAAGCTGCTATTTGAGTATTATGTATTATTTTGAAAATATTTGCACTAAACTTGTAAAACAAGGACTCCAGCAGCAGGAAATGGTGAAGAGGCAGAAGTATTAGATATCAAAAGAGTAAATATTAAAAGATAATGCTGTTTTTTTCTGTTTATTGCACTTTATATGAAGTTAATTGGAAAAAAAATCATTCATAACTTTATATTTTCTTGATTTTTATTTGCCTACTCACGTCTTCCTGACAATTGTTATTTTATTATGTATTATTTTGAAAATATTTGCACTTTGAACAAGGACTCCTGCAGCAGAAAGTGAGGAGACAGAAGTATTAGATATCAAAGCAGTAAATATTAAACAATAATACATTTTTTCCACCATTTATTTCACTTTGTATGAAGTTAATTGCCAAAAAAAACATACATAACATTTGCCTACTTACATCCCTGAGTGTCTTGAAAAGCGTTATGTATTATTTTGAAAACATTTTCACTGAACTTATAGCATCTAAAACGTATCTCCTGATTGGATTTTGTTCATAAAGTCTTGACAGAAACTGCAAACAGGTGTTGCTGATGAATATTTATTACAGTAAATTTGAGCAGCTCTCACAAAATTCCTCTCATCTCTATTGTCACCAAATTTAAGCTGAAAAATCCCAGAATTTTTGTAAAGTGAATGTTGGCTGCAGCAGAGTGACTTATGGCTTCACAGGTGCAGCAAGGAGTCCAGAATTATTTAGTTTTAACAGAATCCTATCTGTTCAAATGGTGTATTTTTAACTTTTTTTTTTTTTTTAACATGACATGAAGAATAAATGTCTGAGCTTTTAAATTCACAAATAAGATATTTAATAAACCAAAGAAGCTTCTTGTGCGTCTCTCTGAAAACAGCACAATCATGACTAGAAGTACAGAAAAGTCACGGCCTTTGTGTTACCAATACTGGATAAAAAAAAACTGGTGACTCCTCAAACTAAACATATGTTTGACTTTATTTCCTCACTGCTCCGTGTGAACACAGCCTGCAGTTCAGCCGAGTGGTCACTGACTTTTAGACAACTCACTGCTGGTCACAGGTGAGTCACTAATGGTTTGATGGTTGCATAGAGGAGGAAGTTAGTTTTTGTTTTTTACAGAATCTAGTTAGAGGAAACCGTGTTTTTGGTCATTTCTATCTGGAATTGAACAATCTAGTATTTTATTTTATGATAAAAACAAGTCAGGCAAAAAAAAAAACAGCACAAAAACGGCAAAACACAACAAAACCAAAACAAAATATTATAAATATGAGACATGAAATGACAAAAAAAATTAACAAAACATAAGCGAGACAAAAAAAAGACAAAATGACAAAAATGAGACAAAAAAACGAATAAAGCAAAACCCAAAACAACACAAACAAGAAACAAAGTGAAAAAAACATGAGACAAGTCAGACAAAATACAACAAAAACGAGGCACAAAAATGGACCAATGATACAAGCAAGAGAAAAAAAAGACACTAAATGACAAAAACAAGACAAGAAAACAACAAATACAGCGAAAACCAAAATGTCAAAGATAGGACAAAACACACAAGTGAGACAAAAAGTAACACAAACTGACAAAAATGAGAAACAAAATGACAAAAACAAGACAAAGAATAAGTCAGACAAAAAACAAAATATGACAAAAACGAGACACAAAATGACAGACTAACGACACACGAGACAAAAGATACAAAATTACAAAAACGAGAAAAAAAACAAGGAATAAAGCGAAACACAAAATGACAAAAATAAGAAAAAACACAACCGAGACAAAAAGGAAACACAAAACGACAAATTGAGAAAAACATGAGACAAACAAGTCCGACAAAAAACAACAAATACAAGACAAAATATGATAAAAATGAGACACAAAGCAACAAAAACACAAAATGACAAAAACAGGACAAAAATCAATGAATAAAGCGAAAGACAAAAGGACAAAATAAGACAAAAAAACACAAGTGAGACAAAAAGGAAACAAAATGACAAACACATGAGACCAATGACAAGTTAGACAAAAACAGGACAAAATATTACAAAAACGAGGCACAAAATGACAAAAGAACAAGCAATCTAGTATTTTACTTTATGATCAAAACAACTTGTCTAGAAATTATTTTAAATTTATAGTTTTACAAATTTACAACCTGCAGTTAATGTCTTCTGTGTAGTTTTTACACTTGAAGTCATCCCATGGGCCAGATCGGACCCTCTGGAGGGCCGGTTTTTGCCCACGGGCCGCATGTTTGACTCCCTTACAGATTGTAACACACAGCTACACACAGGAGTTGTGAGTCGACACAGACGTTGCATTTAATACTCTTTATTGATTATTTCCTCTTCAAACACATTTTCCTGATGTACATTTCCATTCCAAGGAAAAACTCAAATGAGGTAAAAGTGCTGAAAAATGAAATAGCATAATGGTTGTAACCATCAAAAGTCGTCACAAAGCCGACAAAAGCTCCTTTTTGCATTATCTATTTCAAAAAAATATAGTGCGACAAAATTTCATATCTTTTTAACCCCCTCCCCATTTGTTTTTTTTAAACTTTACCACAGGCATCCCTTCATACACACATGCAAACCTCCATGCGTTAAACACACATCTGCTGCAAAATGATTAAAAAAAAAATTCACAACTCTTCGTATAGAAACTGCAGAGAGCTTCCAGAGAGGCTCCGTCACATTCCCCTGGTGTAAGACTTCGGACAAGCAGAATCACTACACGTCTAATCCGCAGATTTCCCTGCACCCGCTCGGCTGAAATATACATCTACAGGTGTCGTAAAGGAAAAGAAAAACAACAAAACACGCTGCACTAATATCAACAACAGCCTAACGAACGAGGCGACTGAAGCCGAGGCGAGTGAGAGACTAATACTGATGAGTTTACAGCAGAAAGAAAAGGTGGAGGCCGGAAAATAAAAAAGGCAAACTACCTTTCATCCTCTTATTTTTTTGCTTTTTTAGTTTTTTCCATCACTCACAAAGAGTTGAACATACAGACAAACCCTGACGAAGGAAGGGATTCAGCTGGAGGGGGAAGGTAAAGCTTTATATCGAAAGAAAGAGAAAAAAAAAGCTATGATAACCGTAAACACGGGATTCATACATTCCAGGCTACGTTCACCATCGGGTGTCGAGAAAATACACGCATTTTCTTTGACGAGCGACCCGTCAACAAGAAGCCAGAGGAAAGATTCATTCTCCCTAAATGGCAGACTTCAGTTTCTGAAAGTGGATCTGATTTATCATCGCTCAGAGAAGATAAAGAAACAGGAATGATGGAGATTCTGAAGGTTCTCCTCCCTAAAAGCCTTCAAAGATCATCTTCGGTGATGAATGTCAGCGCTACAAGGAGGAGGCGACTTCAACCAAGTCACGATAAAAACCCCTTCGCTGCTGAAGCCTGCCGCCTACGAGAGAAGCTGAAGGCAGGTAGGAGTGGGCGTCTTTAATTCACTCAAATAAAAAAACAAACAAAAAGAAGGGGGGGAAAACCATCGTCCTCAAAAACACTTCATGTCCCTGAGAACCAGCTCAACTCCCTCCAGCAAAGTTTAGTTTATTTACATTCCTCTCGGGTGGTTGGGTTTGGAGTAAAACGAGACCTTTTTAAAGTGCTTCTGGTGTTACGGGGGTCTCGGCTGGTCCACCTCCAGCCTCCAGCCTCCTCAGTGCACTTCAGGTATTGCTTTGGTTCCAAAGATGGGGGCAGAAGAACCCATTTTAACCCAATTAAGTTAAGGGTGCGAATAGAGTTGAATTTAAAAAAAAACAAAATAGAAAAACAAAAAAAAAAAAACTTGTAAGGAAAAAAAAATAAACAAGAAAATGGCTGAGAATAGGAATGACTAGATGGATTTTAAGGGAAACTGTGGTTTCGGGATTGAAATTAAATTAAATTAAAAAAGGCGGTAAATAATATTAAAATAAAAAAAAAAAAAACTCCTCCCCAACCAAAAAGCATGTTTGCATTCACCCATGAACCAATACAGTGATGACAGTCTCAAACTTTCACAGGGCTTAGATTAGACAGGCTAGAAAAAATAAGCACTTTTTTTTTTGTTTTTTTCCCTTCCTGATCACCATTAAAAAACCCTTTTTAAAAAGATAAACTCAAAAGTGACAGGCACTTGAATGCTTCAGTTGCTGGTTGTAAAGCAGACTTTGGTCCGACGTGCGACACCTCACCTGATGTTTAAAAAAGTAACTAAACACTACGGCAGCCTGCATACAAAAATGGAGCAGCTCGACACGCCCAGATGTGACCAACAAGATGACAATCCCCCGTGGCTCGGCCTGATAAGAGTCTATCTGGAGCCAACACCGGCCATGAGGAGCCCGAATTAGGCTTCTGAGGAACCGAGGGGTGACGGGAGCGGTCTCCTACGTCATGAGAAGTTTTCTCGAGAGCTGGCAGCCTGCAGCAGGAACAGCTGAGGCTGAGGGCAGCGCTGCAAGTGTTCAAAAAGATGAACAGCTAATAATAGGCTCAGCTGGAAATAGAAATTCATGGGGGCAACTCCGTCACAGCTGTGTCGGCCCCCGGGTCGGAGCTTCCACATTAATCACGTCTGAAGGGGGGGGAGTGGTGTCGGACGCGTCGTCTCGTCCTTCCATGACCACAAAAGGGGTTCAAACGCTGCGTGGTCTCGGCTAGCGGAGGCTGATTCAGATCCCGCTCATGTAAGGTGGTGACGCTGCTGCAGCTCCCCCCTCCAGAGGGCTCCTCCCCAGGAAAAGAAGAGTAATTATAGATGGCCCGCTGCAGCTTCAGATCCCATTTGAGGGCGGTGAGGGAGAACCCGGCAGGCCTCCATGTGCTGCTCCTTTTAAGGGAAGAGGCAGCCGGTCGGCCCGACGCTCCAGGACTCCTGGCCAGGCGGCGAGGGCAGGAACGTTCCCCCCTCGACGGGCCCGAGTCCACGCCGTCCTGTCAGTCAGCCTCCCACAATAACCAAAGGATTGCGACATGCGGAGGTCACCACCGAGGCTTTTGGAAGCGACTTTAAAAAAATACAGGGAGAAGGATAAAACGCAGGAGCTCGTCTATCCGACACCAGGTTTCCACTCTGAATGCATAAACAGGGAGGAGGGCTGAACTTCACAGTGGAAAATAAAAAAATACACATTTTCTCTTGCATTGTTGTACAAGTCACAGGCACTGCTGGCACATTAGGGGCAGCCTCAGACGTGGATGAGAGATATTTACACGTCAAAATGAAAACAAGTTGACAGCTCTCGCTACCCAATGATTCTGATGTGACCTAAAGTTATTAGTGTACCACCTTTTAGACCTCCCAAGTAAACTTTTAACACCGGTGATCAGCTTTTTTTCCTTTTTTTGGCCGTCACCTTTTTTTTTTTTTTTTACCCCTTCCACAATAATATTTTTTAACATTTTCCGTTTTGTTTTTTTTTTCTGCGATTCACTTTTTCTTTTTTTTCTCAATCAACAACAAAACCAAATTTAAGGCTATAGCATGTCTTCTTCCCTTTCTTCAAACAATAGCCCATACTTAAAGTACTGGAGGGGTAAACCTGGAGGTTTAAGGCACATAACACAACTCCATTAAGAATAATAAACAGGGAAACGACCAAACATGAGGAAAAATAAATCTAAATAACACTTAAAAATGTCACTTTCTATCCAATGACCTAGACGCCTCTGTAGATAAGGAATGAGAAAGGATTCCAAAAACAAAAGCAAAACACTTGTCCACTTAAATAATTGTGCCTTGAGAGGAACATAGCATTTATTGCCTCTATATTAATGTTTCTATTTTTATCAAAAATGATTTTTTTATGTTATTTTTATTCCTCTTCTCTTCTCAAAAACAGCAGCAGCAGCAGCGATGCCCTCCTGTACGCCGTTCCACCCGTTTGCTGTGTCAGTTACACGGCAGCCATGTGGGAATGTTCTGGTTCGCCACGTAGTAGTTGCTGAAGTTGTGGTCTCGGACGTACGGCGCCGGCTGGTAGTAGCAGGTGACGCAGGAGGCGTCGGGGATGGTGCTCTGCTCCGCCAGCACTCGGAAGGCCATGGCCGAGAGGAGGTGGAGGGTCTGCCGCCGCTCGTGGCCCATGAGGCACACGGTGCTCTCGTTGACCACCCGCTTCAGGATCATGAGATATTCGTACTTGCTCTTCTCCTCGCCGATGAAGTGGCTCTGGAGGTACGCTTCCACCTTGCGCTGCTGCTCTCCGATGTCGGGAAAGTCAATGAAGAAGCGCGAGCACATGTACCGCTCCAGGCCCTTGAACTCCTCCTGGCTGGCCGGCTGGAAGTCCCGCACCAGCAGGTTGCAGTACTTGAGCAGGCCGCCACCGCGGATCTCCTCGGGCCGCTTGGTGGCGATGAGCTTGTTCCTCAGGTGGCTCAGTGCCGTGTTGAAGTCCCCGTACATGCTCTCCCCGCTGACGGTGGGGTGGAAGGCCTGGCACATGGGCGCCTGTGCCAGCTCGTAGTAGGAGAGCATGGAGTCCAGCACGATCTGAAACGAGTCCACGCTGAACTCGAACTGGCGCCGTATCGAGTCCACAAACTTGAGCTCCACGTTGCGGCCGTTGTTGTTGGACAGGGAGATGAGACTCCAGCGGTCCTGTTCTGTGTTGACCTTGACCAGCTTCTGGACGTAGGCCTCCTTCAGAGTCATGGGGGTAATTTTCTCCTTGTTCACACCCTCGGGCAGAAAGTCCAGCAGGGTTCCCAGCACCACGTCCTTAATGAGCCTGAACTCTGCCTCGTGTGGCAGGTCGACCCTGAAGATGACGTCCAGGTCCTTGTAGCTCCAGCCGATGTCCTGCACCAGAACGTGGCTGGCCGTGGAGCCGTTGAGCCGGACGTCCTTCACCCTGATGCCGCTCAGCTCCAGCCGTGAGCGAACTCGAGCCACAATGTCATTCAGCTGCACCTCCAGGGTGGGGAAGTTCCCTCGTCCGTGGACAGGAACCACCTCGGTGAGAACTTCATTCAGCCGGCTCACCTGCTCCCAGGTCAGGACGCTGACAGAGCAACTCTTTGATTCCTCCAGGTTATCCATCTTCTCACAAAGTTCTGATTAACTAGGAGGGCAAGACAAGAGAAAAATGTTAGAGGCAGTTTTTAAATGAGACACAAAGCAAGAAAATCTACAAATCAGACAATTGTAACCCTCTGTGACTCAAACCTGGCAGCAGGTTTTAAAACGGACGCCATCTTTAATTGTTTTTTTTAATTAAATCACCAAAATTCTACCATTTATGAGACACAGAATTGTCAGATTTTTAACATTATGACCCTCCTTGAACTACTTTGTGACGTGCTGTTCCACCAGGAAACTTAAAGTCCAAACCAAAAGTTGGAATATTTCATCAAAATCTCTTATTTGAAAGAAAATACCAAAAATAAAGCATCTCCTGGCAGCGGGTTTAAACAGCATATTATCTTAAATAAAATATAAAAATCACCAAAATTATACAATTTACCAGAGTCAGAATTGTTTGATTTTCAACATGACAACTGTCCTTGAACTACTCATCTGCGACAACAAAATCCTAGTTTACAATCGATATTAATCATCAAAGAAATTTGACAAAAAGTAAGTGTTAGTTGTGGTGTCTGAAACCTACACCTGGTGGGTAATCTCAAAAATAAAACTGGAAAGTAAAAAAGAAAAAAAGATTTCTTTTAAAAAAAAAAAAAAAAAAAAATCACCAAACTTACACATTTATCACAGCTACAGTTGCCAGACGTTCATCATTACAACATTCCTTGAATCATTCATCTGTGATGCAATATTTTGTCAGGAAACAACAAAATTGAAGCTTAAAATTGGAGTATTTCATCAAAATCTCTCCATTGTACATGTCTCATTTTAAAGAAAATACCAAAAATGAAGTGTCTGCTATGGGGTCTGTACCCCAAACCTGGTGGGTTATCTCAAAAATAAAGATTAAAAGCTGCATTGTTTTTAAAATCATCAAAATTAGATCATTTTTCAGACCGAGAATTGTCAGATTTTCAACATTACAACTTTCCTTGAACTACTCATCTGTGATGCAATGTTTTGTCAGGACACTAAAGCTTAACCAAATCCAAGCTTACAATTGGGATATTTTGTCAAAACCTGCTAACTCTATGCATCTTATTTACTTTTTTAAAAGTTTATTTTTAAAAAATGGCAAAACAATAAGCCTTTGCTATGTCATCTGCAATTCAAATCTGATTGCAGGTTTGAACTGCACGTTATCATTTGGAAAAAAAAAAAAAAAAAAAAAAAAAGACCATTTAACAGACCCAGAATTGTCCAGTTTTAAGCATTCTGACCGTCCTTGAACTACTCGTCTGTCAACAAAATCCAAGTTTATAATTGTGATATTTCATCAAACCCCCAGAACTGACAAAAATAAAGCGTTAGCTGTGGTGTCTGACACCAAAACCTGGCAGATTATCTCAAAAATAAAAATAAAATAAAATCACCCAAACTAAACCATTTATCAGAGCTAGAATTGTCAGATTACCAACACTACAACGTTCACTGAACTACTCATCTGTGATGCAATGTTTTGTCAGGACACTGAAGCTTAACAAAATCCAAGCTTACAATCGTGATATTTTGTTAAAATCTGCTCACTCTACACATCTTATTTAATTAAAAGAAATTTAATTCAAAAATGTGTAAAAAATTAAGTGTTTGCTATGTAGCCTAAAATTCAAACCTGATGGGAAGTGTGAAATGCATGTTTAGAAAAAAAAAGAAAAAGACCATTTAACAGACTCATAATTGTCCAATTATCAATATTTATGACCATGCAAAGTAACAAAATCCAAGGTTAAAGTTGTGACTTTTGTCACCAAGAATACACAGTGTCTGCTCAAACAAGATTCTGGAAAAAACAAAAAATTCTGCACTCCCCAGCAAAAAAGTCAAACCATTAATGGTTCATCTATGTCCAACAATGAAGCAATAAAAATTCAGTGACCATTTGGCTGAACTGCAGGCTGTGTTTTCACAAAACAGATATGAAAACGTAAGTAGTCAGATCTATAGTTGGTGCAGTGCGTAGGTTTTTCAGTATTGGAAGCACACGTGGGCTCCTCTTCTCTCTCTAGCCTCCTACATCGCAGCAAAACTGAGGCCACAGTGAGTAAAAATGTGACCAAAAAAAAACACCCAGAGACTACTGCTTGGGGTTCAGAGGGATAAATAACACACAAAACAAGCAAAAACATACAAATCAGACATGCTTAGCTTATTTCCTGTCGGATCTGGTTAGGGCTGGACGATATGGCCTAAAAAAAAAAAAAAAAAAATCTCAGATTTTTTCACAAAAAAATCCCGATTCACGATTTACCCCCTACCTAATCGCTGCACGCCGGAGTCCAGTCTACTTTATGCAAATGAGCTGCAGCCCTCTCCGGGTAAACACACCGGATCACAGCTGGAAATGTGCTGCATGTGGCATGCTGGTCCAGTTGCGGTGCGTTTTTACCTGGAGAGGGCTGCAGCTCATTTGCATAAAGTAGACTGACTTCTACTTTATGCAAATTGGATGTGGAGATTCCACGCATCGTTAAACTGTCCTCAAACTTCTAAACTAGGCGTCGGTGACTTAAAACAAGGACAGATTCAGCTGCTGCACAGATTATTTCTCGCTTCAAATGCTTTCAGAAATACTTTTCGCTGACGTGTTTTTGAAATAAAAGGAAAAATTTGCGGCGGAGCCGCTGTGTTTATCTGACTTGTCTGCAGGACTGTCCAGCTGAAAGCTCGGTCATGTGACCACGTAGCGGCCTGCTGTTGCTCAGCGCTGTCATGTGACCATGTTGTGGTTCGCTAGTGACCGCCCACCGTCCGTGTGATTTTCAGATGTGGTGCGTTGCTGTGCGGGAAAATCACATCTAGTGGACACGCGCCTTTAGATCTGCACCGCTCGCCGCCATGTTGTTTGTGTATCAAGCGCAGGGGGGAGGGGGGCGCACTCTGAACTACGGGAGCTCAGCGGGAAGGCGTTGGTGGCGGATGTTGATGAGAAAATTGATTTTCATTAAAACAAATCGACATTAAGTACAAACTCGAATTAATCGACAAAATCGATTTATCGCCCAGCCCTAGATCTGGTTTAGAATTTGTGTGAAAAAGTCCATAAAGCCCACAAATAAATATAAATAAAACTCTCAAAACTACATGAAAGTCAGCTGAACTGCAGGCTGTGTTTACACAGAGCAGATATGAAAATATCAATAGTCATAGATGTATACTTTGTAGAGTGACTTTTTTTTTTTTTCCAGTATCAGTAACATACGTGGGCACCTGTTCTTTCTAGCCTCCTACACTGGAGCAAAACTGAGGCCATAGTGAGTAAAAATGTTACAAAAAAAAAACCACCCAGAAAATGCTGCTTGGGGTTCAGAGAGTTAAATATGACACAAAACAAGCAAAAACACACACGTCAGACATGTTCAGCCTTTTTTCTCTCACAACAGAATACAAACACCTTCATTATTTAGTTGGATACGGTTCAGAAGTTGCAAGAAAACGTCCATAAAACCCACAAGAAATGCAAATAAAACTTTCAAAACTACATGAAAGTCAGCTGAACTGCAAGCTGTGTTTACACAGAGTGGTTTCGAAAATATAAGTAGTAATGTATCTATAGGTGGTGGAGTGACTAGCTTTTTTTCCCCAGTATTGGTAACACACATGGGCACCTGTTCCCTTTCTAGTCTCCTACATTGCAGCAAAACTGAGGCCACAGTGAGTAAAAATGTGACAAAAAAAACACCCAGAAACTGCTGCTTGGGGTTCAGAGGGTTAAACATGACACAAAACACACATATCAGACATGTTCAGGTTATCTCCGGTCACAATAAAACACAAACACCTTCAGTATTTAGTCGGATCCGGATGGAAAGTTGTGTGAAAACGTCCATAAACCCACAGATAAATGTAAATTAAACTGCACCGAAAGTCACTGAAACGGCAGCGGGGGGTCACGTGACCGCAGCACGGAGCGCGTGAGGCTAGGCTTCTAGAAGCGCTCACGGTAACGCAAGAGCCCGGCTTTTCATTCCAGAACCGCTGAGTACAAACAGCGCGAGAGCTAGCTTAAAGTGCCCCGAAACCGACGCCGGTCCCGGAGTAGAAAAAAAAAAAAAAACACCCTCCACCGGACAAGTTACCGTTACACTCACGTCTCCTCTAAACGTTAACGGCAATTATTTGCCCCAGCTGATTGTTAATTTACCCCCCGGGGAGTGCAAGAAGTAACTTAGTGCTAACGGCTAACGCTGTTTAAAACTCAGTGCCGTTAGATTTGGTTGATTTAGTCGATCCATATGGCGATTAATTCCTCCAAATGTAATAAAAACGCGAGTTAAAACAGCTCAAACGGCACCTTAACACCAGTCTAACGTTTCCCAACCGGTGTCACGTTTTTAAATCATGGCTCCAGCTGTGTAAACTTTTTTTCCTTCTTTAATTTAGCGACTCAAACTTGGCTAAACACACACCAGCGTTGCTAACTACAACCAGGACATACGTGAGAGAGATAGAAAACGGTACATACGTTTCCAAAATGGTGCTCTGCGAGAATTCAAAGTCCCCCGAAAAAAAAACAGATGTTAGCTTGGCAATTCGCGCACACACCGCCACATAATCCACCGCCTGAGAGACACACATGTACCGTGTAAAAAGCCAGCGTTTGAACCTCGCCGTCCGCCGGAGATACGCCTGTTTTATACCGCCGGAGCACCACCCACGGAGGGCGAGACGCCGCCGTGACGCGACACAGTCCCTCCGTGACTCCGTCGTGTATTTTACTATTTAAAACCGCAACGACAACAATACACCGTTGTGTAGCTACGGAAAGAGGTTTACATATTTACCTGAAAGTCAAGCGTTCATCTTCGGCAAAACACGGAGTCGTAAAGTGCTCCAGTTTGTTTGTACCAATGCGCCGAGCGAAGCCTCTGATTGGTCGACGAGGTTTTTGCGTTGCCAAGTAACCAGGACGGTCTCCAGGCAGCGGACTGAGGACTCTCCTTCCTTATCTGATGTTAGTCTGCTCAAAAATATTCTTTATTTGGGGAGCAAATTATTTAATGTGCCGCAATTTGGTGAATTTTAACGCACTATTTTCTTCCTTTCTGCATCAATTTATGGTTGAAATGTTTTTTATTTACATTAAATGTGTGAATTAAATTTTTAAAAATGATTTTTTAAAATGTTTTTTTACGTACACCAAATTCAGGCACCACTTGATAATTTGAAGTCTAAATTGGAATATATGAAATAATTATACATAAGTTACTTAATATTTTATTTTTAAAAATGAATATTATGATACATACTTTTATTGTAATACATATATATATATATAAACAAATGAAATAAAAATATATTACAATATTTAAAATCTGAATAATTTATTTGTATATTTTTCTTCTTCAGTTCAGACTGACAAGTGGCACTTTTCTAATTTTTAAAATCTGGTTTAAAGTATTGTTCTTTTTATTCAAACACTTAATTCCCTGCAATTTGGTGAATTTTAAAGCTTCAGTTTCTTCTTTACTGCCTCAATTTGTGGTTAAGATGTTTTTATTTTAATTAAATCAAACACCAAATTTCAGGCACAATTTGACAATTAAAAATCTAAAATGGAATTTATGAAATAATTATATATAAATTAATTTATATTTCATTAATATTACGATATATCATTTAACTTAGATAATAAAATAAAAAAATACATACATTACAATATTTTACATGTACATATATATAATTTTATTTTATTTATTTATTTTACTGTAACGTGTTGAACAGTGGAGTGTCTTCTTTGCAATAGAAAAGAAGACACTGATGCATAGTCACCAATTTTCTGTCTAAACTGATGAAAAAAAATATTATTCTCTATTATCTGGTTTGTATTTTAAGATGTGTATATAATTCATATATTTAATTATAATCATACATTTAATTTAGATCTATCTCTTATTTTAATATATATATTAAAATAAAATTTAAAATGAAATACATACATATATGTGTGTGTGTGTGTGTGTGTGTGTGTGTGTGTGTGTGTGTGTGTGTGTGTGTGTGTGTGTGTGTGAACAAAAAAATTGTTCCCTTGTCTGAAAAATATTCCCCAAATTTATATAAATTTGCAAAATATTCAGGAAGAAAATTCCAAAACTTCCTCAAAAGTTTCCCTTAAAAAATTTATTTTTTTAAAAAAAAAATCCCCAAATTTGGCAAGAAATAAAAATGTAAAAAAAATTTTAAAATTTAAAAATGTAAATATTTTCAAAAAATGAATAAAAATCTTCCAAAACCCCCCCTAAAAATATCTAAAGTGATTCCATATAATAACAGTAAAAGTTCTAATATTTTCTTTAAGAACATTCAATGTTCTTAAAGAAACATTGTTTTTTAGCATTTCTTTTTTGCACCAAAAAAATGTTCAACAATTTCGCAAAAATGTTGAAAATGTAGAAGTTTTCACTGTGAAAATATATTTTTTTCAAACTTTAAAACGATTCAATTTGGCCCGCAGGACGACACGAGGGTTAAAGTCTTTAAACATCTTTAATTGTTTCATGAAACATCATATCTGTACTAGACAGCATTTGATTTAACCACATTTCCCCGATAAAGTGGGAACGATTTTATATCCCATTAATTTGCATCACACTCTAGTTAACCACATGTGCTGCTAAAACAACAGTCAGTATTTGTTTGTCATTATATTTTATTTTCCTCTGAATACAGACGAATTATTTCACAAAATTTCATATGTTTCTCTCTCAGGCCACAGTTGACCAGATATTATCCTGTACCAGAACCACTAAAATAACATTTATTCCATTTCTGGACCTGTGAAACCTTAGCTGAACCTCTAAGTTTGAATTTAAATCGTTTCTACTGCAGATTCCTGTAAATATTTAAAGGTCTGGCTGGAGATGGGAGAACAGGCTGCTGTTGTGTTTGCTGGCAGACCTTTCTGTTGTACAGGAAGCACTGATAAGGCCGACAGCCGGGGGAGCTGCCGCAGATTTCTGTGGAAAGAAAGTGGGTTTCATGCTGTCGTTTTCACCAGAACACAGAGAAAACATTCCTCTGCTTCACTGACAAACACAACAGCTGCATTGCAGACGTCCCCCCGAGGAGGAAAAGTTCTTCCTGGCCGAGCCAGAAGTGTGTTGCAGAGGATGACGCAACGTACATGAATGTGATGATTGTTTGGAAAGTAAAAGCCAGAATCCCCCTGATACCACAACTTCCTGACAGGAGGGATTCAAACCTGAGGCAGGACATCTGACAGTTAACAGCAGCTACAAGCACAAAATAATAACAATAATGATTCATATAGCAGCTTCTAAAAACAGAAGGAAGGCTGGTCAGTCCACACATGGTAAAAGATTTTCAAAATAAAATAATAAAACAACACCAGGTAGAATAATAAAACACCACTTCCATAACCATATGTGACTTAACCATAAACACAAGGCTAAAAATAATAATAATTCTAGTAAATAAGGAAAATAAATACATGAGTAGGTACATAAATAGACAGTAAAATGAACGATGAAATAAATGAAGTTAAAAAAATGTAATTAGAGGATAAAAATATACTCTGAAAAATAAAATTATTATTATTATTATTATTATTATTATTATTATTATTATTATTATTATTATTATTATTATTATTATTATTATTATTAATAATAATAATAATAATAATAATAATAATAATAATAATAATAATAATAATAATAATAATAATAATAATAATAACAACAACAACAACAACAACAACAACAAAAACAATAATAATAATAATAATAATAATAATAATAATAATAGTAATAATAGGAGTAAAAACAGAAATAGAGGGGAAAGAAGAAGAACAGGGAAAGAACAAATAGAATAAAAGAAAAAATAGAAGGTAAAACCATAAACACGAGGCGAAAAATTATAATAATTGTAGTAAAAAAGTCAAATAAATATATGAATAAGTACATAAGTAAAAGGCAAAAAAGAGTCAAATGGACAATGAAATAAATAAAGTTAAAACATTTTAAAAATCAATTAGAATATATATATATATATATATATATATATATATATAGAGAGAGAGAGAGAGAGAGAGAGAGAGAGATAGATAGATAGATAGATACATAGATACATAGATACATAGAAATAAAAATTTGTAAAATAAATACAGAAATAGAGCATAAAAATAGATACGAATAATAATAGTAAATAATAATAATAATATAACAATTTAAGAGTATGAATATAATAAATAAATATAAATAGACATCTGACTATTGAAGAAGTGCAGCAAAATTAATAGAAATGGTGAAATATGAATGTGAAAATTGCAAAAAAAAGACATTAAAGGTGAAGTGTGGGGTATTTGAAGCTTAAAAGAAAAGAAAATGAAAATATGGGCTTGAAAGTATATAAAAAACCTGAAAATTAGTTTGACCTGCTCCACTTCAGCTTCATGCACTGTTCAGAAATTCAATTAATTCAATTTTAATTCAATTTTATTGTATTTATATAGCACCAATTCACAACACATATCGTCTCACAGCACTTCAGATACTTCAGATGTGCAGGAAACACTCATTCATCAAACAGTGATCTCATTTCAGATGCAGCTTCTCACAGCTTCTTCCTTTCCTCTGAGGTGTCACTGATGGGAAAACCAGAAGGTGAGATGAAACCGCTGATGGACGGAGTGAAGTTTGAGTTGTGTGGCTGTGGTTTGTGTTGAGGGAAACCCCAGAGAACGAATGAACTAAACATCAGGAAAGCAGACGATCACAGAGGGGATTCCCTCCTCATGCATCATTTAAACAGCGGCTTTAACCTGAAAACTACATCACAGCTTGAATCTCTGCAGACTCATGCAGAAACACCTTCGAAGAACCGTTTAGCGAGGGAGTTTTCATTCTAACGAGCAGCAGGAAGGTTTCAGAGAACATCTAGTGTGAAGAAAGATGATGAAGCAGAAAGATTTTTACTCTCTGAGATCAGGTTCTGAAAACTGGAGACAGGAAATGTAGTTTAGTTTTTGATGATTGTTTGTTCTCTGGTTTCTAAAATGTTAGAAATATTTTTTTAAAAATTATGTTCAATTCACTTGTTTATCTCCAACTAACCCACAAGATCTTAAATATATTCAATTTATTCAGTCATTTAAAACTGAAAAAGCAGCTAAAAGTCACATATGAGAAAGATAAGACCAGGAAATGTAGCTGAAAATGGACATTTGTAGTAAAATAGATTGGGGTTTGCAACTAAAATGTGTTTCTTTTTCATTTTAAGTCTCTGAAATGTAAGATTTTTTTAAAGATAGGCTTCAAATCACTTGGTTTTGTCCAACTAACATCCCAGAACTTAAATATGTTAAATTATAGTGATTTAAAACTGAAATAAAGTAGCTAAAAGTCACATATGAGAAAGCTAAGGCAACCAAATGCAGCTGAAAATGGATATTTGCAACAAAGAAAACTGGGGGTTGCAACTAGAATGTTTTTTTTTAATTATTAAGTCTCTAAAATGTTAGAAATACTTTTTAAAAATGTGGTTAAATCACTTGCTCTTGGCCAGCTAACCCATGAGATATTAAATATATTTAATTATAGAGATTTAAAAGTGAAAAAAGCAGCTAAAAGTCACATCTGAGAAAGCTGGAGACAGGAAATGTAGTTTTTTTGTGGTTTTTTGTTCTTTGGTCTCTAAAATGTTAGAAATATTTTTTTAAAAATGTGTTTAAATCACTCGTTTTTGTCCACCCAACACCGCATGATTTAAAAATATTCAATTATAGTGATTTAAAGGTGAAAAAAAAATTAAATGTCACATTTGAGAAAGACAGAGCCAGAAAATTTCACAGAAAAATGGACATTTGCAGTAAAATAAACTGGGCTTTGCAACTAAAATGTCTTCAAATCACTTGATTTTGACCAACTAACCCACGAGATGTTAAATATGTTCAATTTATAGTCATTTGAAACTGAAAAAAGCAGATAACAATCACAATATGACCAACAAATGTAGCAGAAAATGAACATTTGCAGTAAAGCAATCTGCGGGTTGTAACCAAAATGTGTTTTTTTTCATTAAATAGTCTCTGAAATGTTAGAAATATTTTAAAAAACAGCCATGAAATCACCAAACTAACCCATGTGATCTTAAATATGTTCAATTATAGCAATTTAAAACTGAAATAAAGCAGTTAAAAGTCACACATTAGAAGCCTGGAGGCAGGAAATGTAGTTTTTTTGCTGTAGTTTGTTGCTAAATCTGTCAAATCATGAACCAGCTTGTTATTTACCTTAGAAAGTGACTTCATTAACGCACAGAGTACAGTCCCTGCATGGCATTTTGTAGCTGTAATGCGTCCTGTTTGGTCTCTGAATGTGTTTCCTACCTGCATGTACGTTAAACATTCATGTAAATAAACCAGATCTTTGTTTATGCCGTCCATCTTTGCTGCAGCTTTCTCAGACAGACTTTCTGTTAGTCCGATGTGAGCTGTCAGGACTCGGCCTTGGGCTGTTTGGAGAACCGTCTGGACGAGCTGCGACCTCTGACCTCTGAACCTCGACCGACCGGTTGCAGGAAGGTGTTAAGAGACCGTATGGAAACGTAAAAATGCCCCCGGAGCCCATAAAACATGTTTAATATAGACACTTCTGTCTGTAAAACTGCTGACTCCACACCTCCTGCTCGGTTTTCTTTCTCTCCGTTATGAATTTATCATTCATCGATGTTTGTCAAACGTCCCCAGAACCAAGGAAAGAGAGTTACACATCCACACAATCTGAAATACACACATACACACCTTCCATCTACACACAAACAACTTCACTTTACACTACCAGTCAAAAGTTTGGAGACACTTTCTTATTGTCTTATTGATCTGAATGAAAACCTGTCTCCAAACTTTTGACTGGTAGTGTATTTGTACTTTTTGTGCTATAAATCACTACATTTCTGCAAATATTCAACATCTAAAAGTGCACCAAATCAGCCATCTCTACTTATTTTCACTATATTTTTGTATCTGCACATGTTTTATTCTACATATTTTAAACTGTTGAGTGATTTTGTTAATACATTGTACAGAACTGCTGCTAAATTTTGTCGTATGTTGCATTAACCTGAAAACTACATCGCAGAGTCATGCAGAAACACCTAAGAAGGACGTTTATGTGAGGGAGTTTTTATTCTAATGAACAGCAGGAAGGTTTCAGAGAACATCTATGTGAAGAAAGATGATGAAACAGGAAGATTTTTACTTTCTGGAATCAGGTCTTGATCATCTTTGTGACTAGAAATACACATGTGGTGTAAATAAACTACAACTTAAATGTGTTTTATTTGAATTAATCAGTCTCTAAAATGTTAGAAACATTAAAAGGTAGTCTTCAAATCACTTGCTTTTGTCCAACTAAAACCCCAGGACGTTAACATATTCAATTATAGTGATTTAAAAGTGAAAAAAAAAGCTGCTAAAAGTCACATTTGAGAAAGGTAAAGCCAGCAAATGTAGCTGAAAATACAGATGTATTGCAACTAAAATGTATTTTAATTAATCAGTTGGTAAAATGTTAGAAATATTTTAAAATAGTCTTTAAATCATTTGTTTTGGTCCAACTAACAGCCCAGAACTAAAATTAATTAACAATTAATTCTATTTTCTACTCTAAAGACACCTTTCTCTGCTTCATTTAACACTTTTCTAGCTAATTTCTCTTTAAAAAAAAAACATGACCAAAGACAGGTTTCAGTCTTGTAAAATCTGATTTTAGTGCATTTTCTTTTATCCCAGTGTTATGTTAGTGTTATGAGGGCCTGAGAAATTTTAAAAAACTTAGAAACTCCGAGTCTGAGCATTTAAATAATGAATTAAATCTGATAAACAACATATTTTCTGGTGAGCAACAGCTGGAGGACTTTGAATTTCACTCCATAATCTGAATAGTTTACGAGGAACCCACTTTTAAGATCCATTTAGGGACTGCTTTGGAGCTTTAACATGAGTTTCTACACAAATTTCTTGCTTAATTTGAGGATTTCTCATCCTTTTTTGGCTAAAATGTCAAAGATGAGGGTTGTGTTGATCTTCCATGAATAAAACAGGAACATTAATGGATGTAAATGAACTTCAGTGACTAAAGATCGAAGGAGAACAACAGAGAGACCATCTATTGTTGTCTTTTGACGTTTCCTGTTTGAATCTGGACAAAATGCTGCTTTCCCACTATATGTCACAATAAAGCTTCACTTCATCATCACATCTGGTTTCCACATTGTTCTCAGGAGACAAAACACGCCCAACAACATGATGTCATGCATTCCAGCTTTATATTCTGACAGGATCTACAGTAGTGGAGTTTTAAAAAAAAAGAGGCAGAACTACCAGTTTTCTATTTATGTAACTCTAAATCATCATTTCACCAGAACTAAGGTTTTCCAGATGTTTTTATCAGGGTAAAATCACTTTTTAGTGTTTTTTGTGCATTTTATAAACACTTAAAACATAAATTAAAATCTGTGAAAACATAAATATGTCTTTCCACCTGATTTATTTACTTTCTAGAGCTCCTAAATGTCTCAGCTACGAGTAAATCACACCTAATGTTCTTCTGCAAAAGTGAACACAGTCTTCATGCACTGCCAGCATCTGCAGAACTAAACACCTGGTGGATTACTTTTATTTTTTCATGGCAGAGTCACAGCAATAACAGGAAATTTAGCGTCAGCAGGGTTGCACAGCAGCATCACGATTCATTTCATGGGTCAGAGTTTTGTGGAAACTGTAGAGATGAAATTGAGAAATGATGGAAAGTTGAAATCTGTAAACAAGGACTGGGTGGGTTAGTTGTGTTTTCATGTTAAACCTAAACTCAGCTGCTGTTAGCATCCGTTAGCTTCTCTCCCACTCAGGGGTGGATCTACTGGGGTGGTATAGGGTGGCAACTGCCACCCCTAGAAGATGCCTTGCCACCCCGGCTGCCACCCCAGTTCTGAACGATCTGATTCAAAAATATGTATATGAAAGGTTGTGGCCGGCCGTAAAGAGCGAAAGTCCAGGAAAGACGAATAACGAGTGAAACTCCGATGTCCGAGTGCTTTCGAATGCACCATGTGACGTCACGTCCGGTACAGTCTATGCTGCTACAGATACGATGCGACACGACTCACCTGAGAGAGCTGCTCTTCGACCTCACTCATGTGGATGACAGCTGGACTTCGGTGTGACAGTAAGACACTAGTTAGACTGGGTTAGACTACATGCTAATATAACTGTTCACTATGTATTAAATGCTAATAGTGTCTAAATTCACATAAAGTGTTTGCTTGCGAGACGAGCCACGGTTTCCAGTGAGTCTGGGCCTTGCTAATTTTTACTTCTGTAGCTAGCTAATGTTAGAGAACAGCCACAGAAGGATGGTGGGGGATCGTCTGTGGAAGTTTTTCTCTTTTTTTGTGATAATTACAACCTGTGGTTCTGACAACAGACTGTAAGTCAAAAGAAATCACACATTCACTAAGACTTTACATGACATTAAAGTGTAACCAAACCCCCAGTCACACCAGGTTTTCATGCACTGTTTAAAAACTACATCCTGCTTGTTTAATGCTGGTTTTTATAATTTTGGTGTCAAGGTCATAATAACACCAACATTGATGTGTTTCATCATAGTACAGTCATATGATTTAGTTTACAGCTGAAAAAACGTTTACATGTTAAGTATCTCTTTAAAGGTTTAAATTGTACACATCAGATTGTATCATAGTTAATAATGAAAATTATCAAAGGAAAAAACAGTTCAGTCAGTGTGATTCTTGTAGGAGACAGTAAAGAATGAAGAGGAAGGGAACCACCAGCAGCTTTTCCCAGCCTAAAAGAAGAGAGGAGGAAGAACATCCCAGAGAGGAGATGGAGGAGGAAGAGTTCAGAGAAAGAAACGAAGGCATGCAGAGCTCAGACAGTGAAAGGTAAATCAGAGACTATCTCTGGTCCAGCTGCTCCACATGCTATGAATATTGCTTTAGTATAATATATCTGAGTAAGAGGTACACCTGTCGCAATAATTACCTTTTTGGACAAATTATTATCTGATGTAGTTAGTCTTATAATTTTAAGATGATAAGTAGATCCTTAATTCTTAAGAATATCCAAATATTGTAATTATAGATTTATTGTAAGAAATGTCTCAAATAAAGACCATCAAAAAATCCATCCATCCATCCATCCATTATCTATACACCGCTTAATCCTCACTAGGGTCGCGGGGGGGCTGGAGTCTATCCCAGCTGACTCAGGTGAAGGCAGGGGACACCCTAGACAGGTCACCAGTCTGTCACAGGGCTACATACAGAGACAAACAATCACTCTCACATTCACACCTACGGGCAATTTAGAATGATCAATTAACCTCAGCATATTTTTGGACTGTGGGAGGAAGCCGGAGTACCCGGAGAAAACCCACGC
Source organism: Amphiprion ocellaris (assembly GCF_022539595.1). Taxonomy (NCBI): domain Eukaryota; kingdom Metazoa; phylum Chordata; class Actinopteri; family Pomacentridae; genus Amphiprion; species Amphiprion ocellaris. The sequence goes on along the minus strand of NC_072776.1, from coordinate 32,550,351 downwards.
ATGCACAGGGAGAACATGCAAACTCCATGCAGAAAGATCCCGGGAAAGCCGGGACGCGAACCAGGGACCTTCTTGCTGCAAGGCGAAAGTGCTAACCACTACACCACTGTGCAGCCCGCATCAAAAAATAAAACCACAAATCTAAGACAATAAATAAAATGATCTGGACTCTGACTCTGTTCTAGATGAATTGATAATGTAATCATTGTGGCAGGCCGAACATAAGCAGAGATCACACAAATGCAGATTTCCCAAAACAGTGCATAGGAGAGACATTGTCTAATCTTAATCTAATTTGTTGCTAAATTTTAGAAACATTTTTAACATATCTAGCACATGGTTTCTTCAAAGTGTATAAGGATGACTTTATTTCAGTTTAAATCTTTTCCCCTTTCTGCTAGACATATCAAATCACATATTATGATTGACAGCTAAAAAGAACAACTCATGTTTAGGATTGGCTGACAAATAAAAAGGTATTTACTTATTTAACATACTTATTTCAGCAGTATTTGCATCAATTTGATAACGCCTGCTGGTTGGTTTCATCCAAATCCATCATTCCATTTTTGAGTAATGTTGCTAACAGACAGACAGACAAACCAATGCCAATCATCACATGACTCTGCCAAGGCTCCGCCTCCTTGGCAGAGTATATATATATATATATATATATATATATATATATATATGCCACCCCTAAAATGTATCTGCCACCCTTTTGCCACCCTATTAATTTTTCTCTAGATCCGCCCCTGCTCCCACTCGCTGTGCTCACATAAAATACAGCTGAATTCACAATAAAGCTGTTTTCATTTACGTATATTTCGAGTGTAAAATAGTGACTGAAACGCAAAACATTCAGACTTTACGTTAACCCGGCCATCAAACTACACAGCTAAGCTACTCACTTTATTTATTAATTGCAATGCTGTCTAACAAACTCACCAAATAGTTGAATTCTGGGATATTTTCATGTAAAATGAAGGTTATATGACAGAAAACGTCTTTTTTCTTCTTGCTGTGATCAACTGGACTCATTTAGTTTAACCTGCCAGCTGTTAACTCATATTTACTCCACAAGTTGACTCAAAATAATGGGCAATAACGACGTCTCTGAGCAAAAACACAACTAGTATTTATTAGATTGTATACTTAAATTTCTATTTTCGTATTATAATGAACATTTTTACGTTTTATGCTCATATTTTCCACTTATATTGATATTTTTAGAGCATATTTTCTACTTATGCGTATATTTTAGGACATCTCTTACTTATGTTTATCTTATATTCTTTCTACTGCTTAAATATCTCCGACTTTGAATTGGAGCAACTGGGATCTGGAAGTATTTCTGTTTCTGATTCTGACTTTGCTTTGAGCTGTCAATCACAGATGCAGGGAGAGTCTTCTTCCTGAAGGGGGTGGGGTCAAGAGCTGCATTTAAAACTAAGAAACTAGTTTTACCGTCATAGTAGAACGAAGGATCTTTGCAGTATGTTTTGCTGAGACATTCTGGAAATGTGAGACTTTCATTAATAAAAAGGGGAACTATGTGGGACTTTTGAAGCATTTTTGCTAAATCTGCTGGACGCCTCAACGGTACATTCATATGTTATAGCCGAACATCTCATCTGCAGCTCTAACAGCTTCAACACTTCTGGTTTCAGGCTTCCAACGAGCTTCTGGAAACAACTTGTGGTAATTTTCTAGTGTTCTGTCATAAGAACATTAGAGAGGTGCAACACTGATGCTGGGTGATAAGAGTGAGCTCATATTCAGGGTTTCCAGAAATGTTTAGTAGAGTTAAGATCAGGACTCTCTACAGGAAATTAAGTTTAAGTTCTAACTATAACCACATTATCTAACATATCACGTTGGTAGCATTACGATTTCCCTTTGGAAAGACAGAGACATGAAACAAGAGCTATTTTCTGTCAAGTCTTTATGCTTCTTCAATGTGCATGGAGGTGGCATCATTATATGTAATAATCAATGTTGACGTTCCGTGTTTTTTTTAATGGAAATAGAAGAAAGAATATAACTAAAACAAAAGTCTGTGAGCAGCAGTGTAAGAAGCAAATCAGATACATTTCCATTTTAGGTATTAAATCCATTTTTTCTTTAAAAATTCAGTAAAGCAGAAACCTAAAAAATGATTCAAGCAGAAACACGTTGCAGAAATGATTCCTGTAAATCTACTACTAATCTACTTATTATTTTAATGGGTTCCACTCAGTGTGGAATGAAATGAGATGTAGCTGCTGAGTATTTCTAAAAATATTAACACGGTGGCTTAAAATAGCCATAAATACTCTGTGCAGGAAACAAGGAGTTTAGCTTTCCTAGCATGAAAGGAGGCACAACTATACAGCAGCTCTGCATCGATTTGGGTTTTAATTTGCATTTAATACGAACATTTCTGTTCTAATAAAGTTTATTCTGAGAGTTGAAATCCCTCCTACCAAACTAACTTTCATAAACTGTCTGCTACTGGGCTCCTCAAGCATCTATTTCAATTAATTTCTTTGCAGTTTCCTTGTTTAAGTGTCAAAAATTGCAGTTCCTCAAATGTCCACTAGAGGCTGCTCCAAAGCGAGTCGGTCCCCATAGACCTCCATGTTAAAACGAGCAACTTTACAGCAGAAATAAACATGTTTACAACCTGGAATATAGAAGATTTTTGGTTTCTACAGCTAATTTCTTCCTTTATGATGACTGTACAGAGGGTGAATGTTTTTATTAATCAGCTGTTTAGATTGTATTAAGGCTTGAAGTTATGTTTAATTAAGGACATGGCTAATTTGAGTGACAGATTGGTTTGAACTGGTCCTGGGAGCCAGTTAAGAATAAAAACAAAAACATCATTCAAATGTGTAAGAAGGTTTATCTGAAAACGTTAAATGCTGTTTTATCATTTTACTCCCTTAAGGGTCTGTAGAGCAACGGTTAGGAAACTGTGTCTGAGTGGAAAGAAATAAAGCAAAGAAGCCTGGATGATTCACTTCACTGAGATTCAACTATATTTCATACTTCTTCTTTTCTCGTCAAAAAAAGAGAAGGGATTAGACGTCTCCAAAAATGTATATATATTCAGATGGGGCTTCAGATGGGAAGCTTGAGTCATTGTGGTCAAATGTAGTTATTTTAGACTAATCTTGAGTCATTTTGTAAAATTTTGGGATGATTTTGGACAGATTTTGAGCCATTTTGGACAACTCGAGTCATTTTGGTCAAACTTGGAGTTATTGTGGACTAATCTTGTCTTTTTGGAGAGTTTTGCGGAGATTTTGGACAAGTTTGGAGTAATTCTAGATGAGTTTAAAGTCACTTTGGACAAATCTTGAGTAATTTTGTAAAGTTTTGTGGTGATTTTGGACAGATTTTGACCCATTTTGGACAAATCTTGAGTCTTTTTGGAAAGTTAAAGAGGTATTTTTGGACATATTTAGAGTAATTCTGGATGAGTTTCCAGTGATTTTGGACAAATCTTGAGTCATTTTGGTCAAATTTGGAGTTATTTTGAACTTACCTTGAGTCCATTTGGAAGGTTTTGGGGTGATTTTGAACAAATTTTGAGTAGTTTTGGATGAGTTTCAAGTCATTTTGGTCAAATCTTGAGTCTTTTTGGAAACTTTTGGGGTGATTTTGGACGGATTTTGAGCCCTTCTGGACACATCTTGAGTCATTTTGTTCAAAGTTATTTTTTGACTAATCTTACATATGTTTTGAATGTTTATGGGTGATTTTGGACACATCTGGAGTAATTCTGGATGAGTTTCAAGTCATTTTGAACAAATCTTGAGTCATTTTGGAAAATTTTGGGGTGATTTTGGACCAATTTGGAGTAATTTTGAATGAATTTCAAGTCATTCTGAACAAATTTTGAGTCGCTTTGTTCACAATGGTTAAATTTGTTTTTATTCCATTTTTAACGCATCCATAATCAGAGATTGTTTGATCCACTTGTCCAATTTTGCAGATTCTGAATCAATGACCTGATGAGAAAAAACAGTGAACATTTCAGGCTTTTACGTTCTGTAGTTTTTGAGGTATTGTTGTTCAAACATAGCTTTAGCATTCAATAGTCCGGAAATTATGGTAAATCAGGAAATACTGCAGGTTTTCTTTTACATCTTTAGTGGTTTAGTATGATGAGAAGCAGACGGAGGATGAAGCAAAGAACCCAAACTAGAGACTGAAGACTGAGGTGGTTCAGTTCCTCCTACACAGAAATTACAGAGAAGATATGCAGACGCTTCATTAAGCTTCTGAAGAGAAACGAGTGGGAGAGACCAGCCGTCCAGGAAATAGACCGCACCCCAAGTTACTACCTGCCAATCTAGTCTCCACTAAACTGTGTTCCCATACTGGTTAACTGGATTCTCAAAGACATTTATAATGTGAGGATAAATTAGTTCAGAAATAATAGTAATGAAAGTAATTTGTGACCAGAAGACCAGAGTTGGTTTCCCATGATGGGCGAGAGACAAAGAGTTTTAGAATTAAGTTTAGTCTTCTGTCAATGTCTAGTTTTCCTTCCATCAAAATTCACATCTGACCATCTCATATTTGTCAGATGTATATGTTTGTTAAATTAAACTTGTGAACTATGTTTTTTTTGGACAGATTTTTAGCCATTTTGTAAGACTTTCAAGTCATTTTGGACTTATCTTGAGTCTTTTTGGAAAGATTTGGGCTCTTTCTGGACACATTTGGAATAATTCTGGATCAGTTTCAAGTCATTTTGGACAAGCTTGGAGTTATTCTGGACTAATCTTGAGTCTTTTTGGAAAGTTTTGGGGGCATACTGGACGAATTTGGAGTTCTTTCGGATTAATCTCGAGTCATTTTGGACAAGGTTGTCATTTTGGTCAAATTTTGAGTTATTTTGGACTAATTTTGAGCCATTGTGGTTACATTTGGAGTTATTTTGGACTAACTTTAGTGTTTATGGAAAGTTTTGGGGTGATTTTGCACAAATGTGGAGTAATTCTGTGCAATGTTTCACTTTCATGTACTACATTGTCAGTGTAATGTGCTAGATTTTATTTTCATCTAATTTTCAGGTGTAGCATTTCATATTATTATGCAATATCTGCAACATTACCTCATTATCACTGCCAGCATTACTTTTTACTGTCTTACTCTAGCTTCATTTTAGTTTACTTCTTTTATTTCAGTACTGCGTCATACTTAAATCTTGTTGCTTTTTCGACATTTTTTTCGTTAAGTTTCTTCTGAGCAACTTCTAATTGAAGAATATCCTTGAGGATTAATGAAGTTTTGCCTTTTTAACATCTTATTTAAGACACTTTCAATCCATTTTAATGACTGTATGAATTTTTAAAAAATCATCTAAGTATAACAGAAAATTTGAAATAAACTCCTCAAAGAAATAAAAACAGACAGCAGAGTTTTTCTGTATCTTAGACATCTGTTTGCTAAAAAAAATGTGTGTTTGTGGGTAGATTTCTGTTACAAAAAGCAGCATCTCTGAGTGTAATATGGTTATTTTATCTGTTTGTGAGAAGCCATCTGCCTCCGGTGTGAATGTTTTTGCTCTTTCTGGCAGATAAATGAATAAACCATGGCTGAGGTGATGACAGACTGTTTATGGACGAAGGGCGGCTCTACAGCACCTCAGCATGTGTTTGTATGTGTTTGCATGTCCTCAGTGTTGAACAGCTGCTACCTGCTGCTCACGGCTGGTTAAACAGCAGCTCCATTAACACATTAAACACACAAACACAACTGATTTGCATGTTCCTTGATGCACACGTTGTACTGAAGCCACGAGAGCAAACAGAGACACGAGAGGCCATTAGAGCTTCCACTGATGAAAACATGATCGTCTTTGCAGAATGACTCAGGCCTTGTCCACACGTAGCCGGGTATCTCACAAAACGAAGATATTTTTCTACGATTCGGCCTATCATCCACACGAAAACGCAGATTTACGTCATCAAAAACGATTCTTTTTAAAAACTCCGACCAAAGTGAAGATTTGCGAATTCTCCGTTTTATGCGTCTGCATGTGGACATCAGTAACCGGGGTTTTGCGTTTGGAAACGTCACCGCCTGCGACAAAATATGTTCTTACGTCACATATGCGACGTGTGTTTACATTCGGTAACAGTATGGATGCTCTCACAAGGTTTTGGGCGCTGTTTCTTGTACAGGCGCTTTTTACTTGCTTGTTTTTACAAGCCCAGATACTGCTCCACATTCAACAACACAGGCGAAGGACGACGTTAAGGACGGTTATTCTCCACCACCTTGCTAGGATTTGGGGAACTACTGCCACCTAAAGGTCCGGCATGCTTATGAATGTGCTGAAAAACGCACTTATGCGGTTAGGTGTGGATGAAGTTTTTTTCTAAAAACGAGGTGGTGTGTACGTAAGTTTTTTTCTAGACGGAGGGGGAAGGATATTCGGTTTTACAAAAACCCTGCTACGTGTGGACAAGGCCTCAGTCTGACCTCATCTTTATTCCACCATCCAGCTTCATCATAAGGTCACTTTCTGCTCGTCTGCTGCACTTTTACGATGTTCCAGCCTGAAAAGAGAAAGTTTCCTCTTGTTTCTCTTCTTCAGAGGGAGTTCTTGTATTTGCAAAAACCTCTAGAAACAAGAATACGATGGGAATAGTCGTCAGAAGGTGGCGTTATAGGAAGTTATTCCATCTCATGTCACCAAATGTTTTTAAAAAGTTCATACTTGACCACGTCATATTTGACAGATGGATAAGAATGTAAGGTAAAACATGTACATTTGACAAATTTGGAGTAATTCTGGCTGAGTTTCATTTTGGACAAATCTTGGGTCATTTTGGTCAAGTGCTGAGTTATTTTGTACTATTATTGAGTCTTTTTGGAGAGTTTTGGGGTTGTTTTGGACAAATCTGGAGTCATTTTGGACAAATCTTGGGTCATTTTGGTCAAATTTTGAGTTATTTTGGACTAATTAAGTCATTCTGGACAAATCTTGGGAAATTCTGGTCACATTTGGAGTCATTTGGACTAATCTTGAGTCATTTTGGACAAATCTTGAGTCTTTTGGAAAGTTTTGGGGTGATTTTGGACACATTAAACACACAAACACAACTGATTTGCATGTTCCTTGATGCACACGTCGTCCTGAAGCCACAAGAGCAAACAGAGACACGAGAGGCCATTAGAGCTTCCACTGATGAAAACATGATTGTCTTTGCAGAATGACTCAGTCTGACCTCATCTTTATTCCACCATCCAGCTTTATCTTAAGGTCACTTTCTGCTCGTCTGCTGCACTTTTACGACGTTCCAGCCTGAAAAGAGAAAGTTTCCCTCATTCCTCTCCTTCAGAAGGAGGATTTATGTCACCCCACGGAGTCACTTCCTAAATATTTTTATTGTGCAACACTGAATAATAAAAAAAGTCATTTTAGAGTCGACTCGACATGTTTTTGATTGTCTGATGCACAAAAGAAACTGACTGGACGAATCAGTGAAACATTCTGGGCAGTTTTGGGTTTTGGCTGTTTAGTGTAAAACCACATCACTGGAAGGAAACTCCAGAGGAAACTATTCAAGTGAAACCAAAACTAATCCAGAGAGACAAAGAGGTCCAGTGGTTGGAGATAAAACTGGCAACGAGAGAGAAAGAAATCTGCAGAGTGGTTAAAGATTTTAAGGATCTCAGTGTCAAACTACCAGGATTCAGAAGAGTCTGTCTGCATATTGACGGTATTTACTTCACTCTGTAGCACAGAAAGATCTGTTAACACAGTACAGAAGATGCTCCAGTTCTAGAAACAACAACAAGATGGTCATAGTCATCAGAAGGTGGCGTTATGGGAGGTTATTCCATCCCATTTCACCAAATCTTCAGATGCATTTGAATGTTGTTAAATGTGTAAAATATTCAATTCAATTCAATTCAATTTTATTTATATAGCGCCAATTACAGTCAAATTGTCTCGAGACGCTTTACAGAACCCATATGCCTGACCCCCAGAGCAAGCCAAAAGGCGACAGTGGTAAGGAAAACACCCTTTTAACAGGGAAAAAAACCTCGAGCAGAACCCGGCTCTAATGTGGGGGGACCCATCTGCCTGCTGGCCGGGCGGGTTGAATGTATGACTATGAAAATATGACTTTTTGGAAAGCTTTGGGGTGATTTGGACAAATTTGGAGTAATTCTGGATGCATTTCAAGTCATTTTGGGCAAATCTTGGGTGATCTTGGTCAAATTTGGAGTTATTTTCAAGAAAATCTTGAGTCGTGAACAAATTTGGAGTCTTTCTGGACAAATTTTGCGTCATTTTGGTCATATTTGGAGTAATTCTGGATGAGTTTCAAGTTATTTTGGACAAATCTTGACTCTTTTTGGACAATTTTTTAGTAATTTTGGGCAAATTAGGAGTAATTCTGGATGAGTTTCTGGTCATTTTGGACAAATCTTGTGTCATTTTGGTCAAATTTGGAGTCATTTTGGTCAAATCTTTAGTTATTTTGAACTAATCTTTAGTCACTTTGGACAAATCTTGAGTCTTTTTGGACAATTTTTGAGTTATTTTAGGCAAATTAGGAGTAATTCTGGATGAGTTCAAGTCATTCTGGACTAATCAACTCGTTTTGGACAAGCTTGGAGTTATTTTGGACTAATCTTGAGTTTTTTGGAAAGATTTGGGGTAATTTTGGACACATTTTTTGTAATTTTGGATGAGTTTCAAGTCATTTTGGACAAATCTTAAGTTATTTTGGTCAAATTTAGAGTAATTCTGGATGAGTTTCAAGTCATTATTATATTTTCTTGGCCTCTGTTGAGCCTAATGAGACAGCAGCAGTTGTTTATGTTCATTTGAAAAGCAGCACTGGGTTCTTACTCGTGTCATTTTCTATCACTTACCAGCAGCTGTTATACATTTCTTATCTACATGGGTGCTCTACAGGGTGAACAGGATTTAGAAGAGCCGCCTATTCTCATGTTTCTCTCTGGTCCTGGAATAAACATTGAAAACACAAATATAATTTCATGATTTTGCTTCACCTGAAAGAGTTTAAAGATTCAATCAAAAGATGTGAAACCGAAGAGAAACTGCTGCTACAGAGCTCATTTTGTTTTGTGTATCTGGTAGTTTTAATGTGCTTTACTAATCTTTACCGCCTTTACACATTCTTATTGTTGTTGCACAGAACAGTCACTTTGCATTTCACTGCACAGACTTTATGTGGCAAATAAAAACTCTTGAATCATATTTTGCTTAATTTTGTGATCTATATAACTTCATAACAGTGTAACTTCTCTACTGGATCTATCTCAAAGAAGAGAATTTAATTTGAAGGGGCTGCTTGGTTAAATAAATAAAATAAATGAGTGGAAACATTTCAGCATCCAGTGGGGGATGCTGAAATGGGGACACCCTAGATAGGTCGCCAGTCTGTCGCAGGGCTACATATATAGACAAACAATCACTCACACATTCACACCTACGGGCAATTTAGAATGATCAATTAACCTCAGCATATTTTTGGACTGTGGGAGGAAGCCGGAGTACCCGGAGAAAACCCACGCATGCACAGGGAGAACATGCAAACTCCATGCAGAAAGATCCCGGGAAAGCCGGGACGCGAACCAGGGATCTTCTAGCTGCAAGGCGAAAGTGCTAAACACTACGCCACTGTGCAGCTTATTTTGGACTAATCTTGAGTTATTTTGGAAGACTTTTGGGGTGATTTCGGGGTGACACATTTGGTAATAATGGAGGAGGAAATAGCTGATTTGATTAAGATTTGCTGATGTCTCACAGATGCTGGTAGGACCAGAAGTTTCCTGACTGATGGAAATGTTGTGGTGGTTTCATCCGGGTGACTGACTGCTGTGGTTGGGATGTTACTGTTAAATGTCGCTGCTGTTTATGTGTTGTTGTTGTGGTCCTTTAGTGTAAGCAGAAGTGTTTCCCTGAACACGATACGAAGCTGTGATCACAGAAACTGTAATGTAAAACTACCATGTCAGAGTGAATCAGTCTGAATGAGATGAACACAAGATATACAGTCGTGAACAAAAGTTTCCATCCCCTTGTAAAGACAATGTGTATCCTGTCAGTTTACAGTCTCCAATGACTCCTATAACTCTGAATTTTCTTGGATGGAATTATTGAAAAACAAAAATCTTTGTCACAAAAAAACAATCATGAAATTTGGTTCCTTTACGGGTTTATTAAAGGTCTTCTGGACATAAAACAATATCTGATGGGTCAAAAACACACATACAGCAACTTGAATTATCAGTTTTGGTGAAATGTTCTTAGTTTCATGCCCTCTTAGATTCCCGTGAGTGACTACAATTGACTACAGCTGATGATTTCTCTGAGCCAGTGTAAACAGAAGCTATTAGATCCACTCATTAGACTCAAACTCTACAGTGGGAAAGTCTGAGGAGCTCAGCAAAGATCTGAAAAAGCAAATCATTGACTTAAGTCAGAAAGTCACTTGGAGCCATTTCAAAGCAGCTTCAGATCCAGAATCATCTGTTTAAACACAATTATTCTCTCATAGATTTGTTAAAGGTCAGGACAAAATGTACTGGGTCAAAAATATACATACAGCAACTTGAATTATCAGCTTTGTTGATGTAAAAAGTTGTTAATCAAATTTTCTTAGTTTCATGATCTCGTAACTTCTCCTGAGTGAGTACAGTTGACTACAGCTGCTGACTCCTCTGAGCCAGTGTTAAATAGAACCCACTAGATCCATTTATTAGACTCAAACTCTACAATAGGAAAGTCTGAGGAAGTCAGCAAAGATCTGAAAAAGCAAATTATTGACTTGAACAAGTCAGAAAGTCACCTGGAGTCATTTGAAAGCAGCTTCAGATCCTTAATCATCTGTTTGTCAGTAAAAAGTTCATGGTCCAGTTGTGTTGCTGCCACCATCAGGAAGAAAACACAAACTATCATCTGCTGCTGAGAGACGATTGGTCAGGATGGTCAAGAGTCAACCAGGAATCATCAGAAAGCAGGTCTGAATGAATGAGAAGCTGCTGGAACACAGCTGTCAGTGTCCACAGGGTTTTACATCAACATGAGCTGAGAAGATCCATGAAGAAGGAAGTTCTTCCTCTAGAAGCAGAACCTTAAAGCTCCACTCAAGTCTGCTGCTGATCACATGGACAAAGAAAAGGCCTTCTGGAGGAAAGTTCTGTGGTCAGATGGAAGAATAAGTGAAGGTGAGGCCTTTAACCCCAAGAACACCAAACCTACCATCAAGCATGGAGGTGGCAGTATCATGCTCTGTGGCTTTCTAGAAGTTCTTCTGGACTGGTTTCAAACTGTATGTTGGACTGGTTTTGGACTTTCTGGGGACTGGTTTATGTTTGGTTTCAGTCTTGGTTCTCTTGGTTTTGGATGTGATTTAAAGTTGGTTTAGGATTTATTTTAGTCTGGATCTGGTCCTGGATGAGGACTGGTTTTCAGACTGTCTTGGGAAGATCTTGGACTTTATTTAAGAGTAATTTAGGTTTGGTTTTGCCCTGATTTTGTACTGGTTCATGACTATTTAGGACTGCTTTTGGACTGTTTTTTACAGCTGGTTTCAGTTTTGGTTTTGGACTGGTTTCAGACTGTGTCCTGAACATTGTTTTGGACTGGTTTAGGTTTGATTTTGGTCCTGGTTTCAAAATTTTTTAGGGTTGGTTTCAGAATGTGTTGGGCAGGTCTTTTTTTTTTTTTTTAATCCCAGGAACACCAGAGCTGGCATCAAGTAAATGTAAAAGAAATGGCATCAGTTCAACACAACTCTTCTATTCTTAAGAAGTCAATCAGACACCCTTCAGTAAAAATCTAGTTTTTACTTACATGCCCACATGTATTTTAAAAGATATTCAGTGAGCAAAATAAGCAGTCATAGTTGACTTTTTGGGATACCAGTGTAATAAACATAAGAAACTCATCCCGTTAGCTTGCAGTTTTAGTCATTTTGGACAATTTTTGATTCATTTGAATTATTTTGGACAAGTTTAAGTCGTTTTGGAGAATTCATGGGTCATTTCAGGCAAATTTTTAGTAATTTTTGACAAGTTTCAAATCTTTTTGGACAATCGAGTCATTTTAAAGAGGGTTTGAATCACTGGTTGGTCAAACTAAACATCACTATAAATCAAACCTTGGTTCCAATAATTTTGGACTTGCTGGTTTCAAACTACGTAGAAATCCTCTCACACAGCACTTATCGATATTCTGCCAGTCTGGACACGATGTGAAAAATACACGACACTTATCAGGTCTGGACAGAGGTCACAGCTTTCCACTTCTTCAGGAAACACCTGTTCGCTTTCACACAAACACCAAAACATGCCAGGAAAGATTTGTGAACACGTATCGGAAAGAAAGTGACCTCCACTTCAGCCGCCTTCTGTCCCACACTTTAATTTCCACTGGTTTGAGTCAGAAGTGTGAAACATGGCAGTGGAAGACGTCCAGGATAAATATATATACCCTCAGGTCTGTGGGAATTCAGAAATACATGAACTTTACTGAAGAAACTGAGTCTTATCCCACAAATCAGCTATTTCGTCCACAAGAACAACAGCAAACAAGATCTCAACACCATAATACTGTAAGAAAACAGATGTTCGACACATTTCTGCTGAAGGGATTTGAAATGTTGAAGTCTAGTTTAGACAAATAGAATTCAACCCAAACAGGTCAGAAACAGTTTGAATTCTAAATGTTTTTTGTATTGTTGTATTAATTTACTTATAATTGGTGCCAAAATAACAATTCTGTGTTCAGTTTTCTGAGAAGAAAACACCTGGTTCTAGTTTACTGTACAGGAACAACAGTTCAGCACCAAAACAAACCAAAACTTCAGCTTCAGGAGTCTTTAAAACTGTAGAAATCACAGCTGGAGAAAACAAAAGACGCTTCATGTCAAGTGTGACTACAGGTGTTTGGAGGTTTCCTGGGTAAAACCACAAACAAACGTCACTTTGGTTTTGGTGAAAAAAATCCCCGGAGAAACATGCAGCTCATGTTTCTGGTGAATATGAAGCGATGTTTTCAGGACAAACACTCGCAGCATCAGGACGAACATTTACCTTCATTACCGCGGAAATCTAGAGGTTAAAACGGATGAATTCATTCACCTGAATCAGTCGCTGCAGGTTCAGCAGGAAAACAAACACAGAGACAATAAAACCCAACTGGGATGTTTGGTTTGATGTAAGAAAAGAAGAGAATATTAATGAAAAATACATTTATTTCAGTTTATAATGGTAGTTTTTATCACAAGCACGTATGGTAGTGACTAAATTTTATGTTAAAAATTTTAAATAAACTTTTTCAGCACTGAGGCAGCAGCTTTAATTACAAACCTCCATAATGTAAATGTCTATAAAATATCTGATGTTTATAGTTGAATTTCTTGTTGCCAAACAAATCAGATTAGATTTTTACTGTTCGTCCGAAACCAGTGTCATTGGTAGTTTGGTAGTTTATGCTAATTGGTAATTTAATATTACTTCTGCATTATATTATCAGAAAAAGTCACACTACTCCCAAAAACAAAAGAAAAAGTGGTAACAATGAGACAGAATCAAAAAGAAACGTCAGCACTGTGTTCCTTTCCGTTTCCAATTAAATCTTTCAATTTAAACTCTTCCTCTGAAGCTTCTTGACTTTTCGTTTTCTCATTCCACAATCAATTTGATTTTCATTTTTTAAACATTCAATCATGAGCTTTAAATAGAAGCATAAAATCAGGAGAATAATACAGAGCCTGGTCCGTGTACGGATCTGGTAATTGGATTTTCCGTTCTGAAACGGGTATTGCGAAACAAAAAACGACTGGTTATTTGATTTTCGTTTTAAAATACAAAAATTAAAATTGAAATACAAGGCGTTTTTTCTTTTCATGATCTAAAAGGGATATACGATTTTTTAAAAATGCTTTGATTTTCGTTTTATATTTAGAATAACAAGAAAGTAAAATCAGTAAGAGACAGAAACGAAAAAAGGTCCGTTTTTTCATTTTCTGAGACCGGAAGTGGTCATCAGCAAGTGTGGAGCCAAACTGAGTACGGTGCATAGACTGGATATACATTTTTTTTCGTTAGTTTTCATGGTCAAAATGAGAGATCAGGTGGCTGATCCTAAAATAAATCAATATTGATTTTTTTATAGAGCGTTAAAGTTTTGCGAAGCCAGGGGGCGGGACTACTTGACTGACAGTCCGGTCTGGAATGATTGACAGGTCCTATGGAGGAGGCAGCAGAGACTCTGCTCTCCTCGTTTGAATTAATTCTGATATAATAACTGTTGGTTCATTTATCAGCGGAGCAGCAGAACATTTTCCACAGACAGTTTTTCTGCCCGTTGGCTTGTTTTAACCAGTTTTCTACCTTCGGCTGATTCTACCAGCAGACACTGAAAGGACTCTGATAGTTCGGTAAGTAAATGTTTATTTTCGTATCGGTGCCGCTTTTATTGCACTTTATATGCAGCTTTAGTGTCAGATATAATGTGTGCCATGCACTCCAGATGTTGGTGGAGTTTATTTCTGTGTGTGTTGACCAGAGAAGAAAGTTAGTATCCAGTAAATATTAGCTTTAATGTTAGCGATGCTAACCGAGCTAGCTGCTCAGTAGTAGCCTGATTAAAGCTAACGTAGCATCAAGCTAACGATGTTTGTTTGAGTTTCATGTAAACAGCTGAAGTGTGTTGTGTTCCTGTAATGTGGTTCATTAAGTTCATAAAACCGTGGTTGGTTGACGTTAATGTAATGTTCAGGAAACTTAAATGTGATTAAAACAGTAACGTTAATGTTCTAGTTGTCAGTAATCGGCTTTAATTTGACAGTAAAACAGACTCTGATAGTTTTAAATGACATCAGTTTCATTAATTTGTTGAAAATTGTCTCATTTGTTGTTGTGATGTTGCTGCTGATTCATTAAAACCAGATGATTCGTGTTGAAGACACGTTTAGTCCTAGTATCAGAAGTAGAAGAAGGAAAATGGAAGTTTAGTTCTGCTACATCAAAGATTTCAGGATTGAAATAACTAAATGAGTCTTTATGCCTCAAACTTTATTTTACAATAATGAAATAATCACAGATAATGAAATATAAATAGCAGAGAAAACCTGAGAGAATAATTTCCTGAAAAGTCTGTGAAGGAAAAGCAGCTTTTTATCCTGAAAGGTCAGAATCAGCTCCAACATCTGCATCTGACAGCATCAAGTCAACCAGAAAGAAAAGAAAAAAGAAAATGACTTCTTTCTGATCACATCTGTTCTGCTGCTGCTCACATTCTTCACATTTCTAGTCCACTTTTAAAAGTTCAGCAGACAGGTGCTCTGCTTTGGAGTGTGACGATGTCGTCGGTGATGTGGAGAGTCAAGTTTCCGTTTCAGCCACAGCGTGCTTTAGGTCACGTAGTTGATGAAGGCGTTCTGGAGCAGGACCAGAAAGACCACGACCAAGCAGCCTTGAGATCTTAGGCAGCATCTCCCTCAGGTGGGTGTCAACGGTGTTCATGGTCAGGTCTGTGGTAATCCCGTCAAAAAACAAAACAGAAAAAAATGTAGATTATAAATCAACCTGTAACCAAAGCACTCTGTGTATAACGCCATAGTATAGGATGTAGTTCAGAAAATGTCAAAGTATAGTATGCTTTTCAAGAATAACATAGTGTGGCCTGTAGTTCATAGTATAGCTTGGCAAAAAAAACAAACAATCTGATTATTATGTGGTTCAAAAAGTGCAAAATGATATGATGTTGCCTAAAATTGTCATGTATTATATGTGGTTCAAAAAATGTCATAGTGCAGTATATTGTCAAAATAGTATGTTATTCAAGAAAACATCAGCGTATAATATGTCATCTAAAAAATGCCATAGGATAATATTTCATTGCACAAGTAAAAGTATAGTAATTTTTAAAACTGTTCAAATTCTTATAATAGGTTGCTAAAAAAACAAAAAAACTAAACAAAAAAAAAACATCATAGTAATATGTCAATTTAAAAAGCCTATAGTATAGAGTGTCGCCCAACAAAGGTCATAGTATAGCATGTCGCTCTAAAAATGTCATAGTATAGCATGTCGCTGTACAAACGTCATAGTATAGCATGTCGCTCTAAAAACGTCATAGTATAGCATGTTGCTCTAAAAACATCATAGTATAGCATGTCGCTCTAAAAACGTCATAGTATAGCATGTCGTCCAAAGAACATCATCGTATAGCATGTCGCTCTAAAAATGTCATAGTATAGCATGTCGCTGTACAAACGTCATAGTATAGCATGTCGCTCTAAAAACGTCATAGTATAGCATGTCGCTCTAAAAACGTCATAGTATAGCATGTTGCTCTAAAAACATCATAGTATAGCATGTCGCTCTAAAAACGTCATAGTATAGCATGTCGTCCAAAGAACATCATCGTATAGCATGTCGCTCTAAAAACGTCATAGTATAGCAGGTCGCTCTAAAAACGTCATAGTTTAGCATGTTGCTCTAAAAACGTCATAGTATAGCATGTCCCTCTAAAAACGTCATAGTTTAGCATGTCGCTCTCAAAACGTCATACTATAGCATCACTGCAGCCTTCAACTGGCTCCTGTTGACAACTTGTTTGAACAGAAATGTAAATGCTGTAATTTGATTCTTTTAATGAACCATGTAACTTGAATGGATGCGATGCTGGTGTGACCACAGTGCACACGTCTGATGTTGCTCACAGTAGTCCAAGGAAACGCTCAGGGAGTTTGTGTGTTTGCTCAGACTCATGAAAAATTAGAAGGAACATTGATGGCATGTTTTCACAACATGTTGAAAAAGCGCATTTTTTGACATAGTATACTATGGCCTTTTTTTTGCGCCAAAATTCATGATTTTTTTTTAAAGAAAACCTTACCATAGTGTTTTTCACGGCCTCCTTTACATTATTTCATCATATGGCATGTTTTCACAACATGTTGAAAAATGACATAGTATACTATGGCGTTTTTTTGCACCAAAATTCATGGTGATTTTTTTTTCAAAGAAAACCTTTCTGGAGTGTTTTTCACGGCCTCCTTTACATTATTTCATCATATGGCATGTTTTCACATGTTGAAAAATGACATTTTCGACATAGTATACTTTGGCATTTTTTTTTCGCCAAAATTCATGATGATTTTTTTTTCAAAGAAAACCTTTCTGGAGTGTTTTTCACAGCCTGCTTTACATTAGTTCATCATATGGCATGTTTTCACAACATGTTGAAAAATGACATTTTTCAACATAGTATACTATGGCGTTTTTTTTGCGCCAAAATTCATGATTTTTTTTTTCAAAGAAAACCTTTCTGGAGTGTTTTTCACGGCCTCCTTTACATTATTTCATCATATGGCATGTTTTCACAACATGTTGAAAAATGACATAGTATACTATGGCGTTTTTTTGCACCAAAATTCATGGTGATTTTTTTTTCAAAGAAAACCTTTCTGGAGTGTTTTTCACGGCCTCCTTTACATTATTTCATCATATGGCATGTTTTCACATGTTGAAAAATGACATTTTCGTCATAGTATACTATGGCGTTGTTTTGCGCCAAAATTCATGATGATTTTTTTTTCAAAGAAAACCTTTCATGAGTGTTTTTCACAGCCTGCTTTACATTAGTTCATCATATGGCATGTTTTCACAAAATGTTGAAAAATGAAATTTTTTGACATAGTATATTATGGCGTTTTTTTTGCGCCAAAATTCATGATTTTTTTTTTCAAAGAAAACCTTTCTGGAGTGTTTTTCACGGCCTCCTTTACATTATTTCATCATATGGCATGTTTTCACAAAATGTTGAAAAATGACATTTTTTGACATAGTATATTATGGCGTTTTTTTTGCGCCAAAATTCATGATTTTTTTTTTCAAAGAAAACCTTTCTGGAGTGTTTTTCACAGCCTGCTTTACATTATTTCATCATATGGCATGTTTTCACAACATGTTGAAAAATGACATTTTTCAACATAGTATACTATGGCGTTTTTTTGCTCCAAAATTCATGATGATTTTTATTTCAAAGAAAACCTTTCATGAGTGTTTTTCACGTCCTCGTTGACATTACTTCATCATATGGCATGTTTTCACAAGTTGAAAAATGACATTTTTCGACATAGTATTCTATGGATTTTTTTTGTGCCAAAATTCATGTTCATTTTTTTCAAAGAAAACCTTACCATAGTGTTTTTCATGGCCTCCTTTACATTATTTCATCATATGGCATGTTTTCACATGTTGAAAAATGACATTTTTCGTTTTTTTTGCGCCAAAATTCATGATGATTTTTATTTCAAAGAAAACCTTTCATGAGTGTTTTTCATGTCCTCCTTGACATTACTTCATTATATGGCATGTTTTCACATGTTGAAAAATGACATTTTTCGACATAGTATGCTATGGAATTTTTTTGCGCCAAAATTCATGATCATTTTTTTCAAAGAAAACCTTACCATAGTGTTTTTCATGGCCTCCTTTACATTATTTCATCATATGGCATGTTCTCACATGTTGAAAAATGACATTTTTCGACAGTATAACATTGCGTTACTTTGCGCCAAAATTCATGATGATTTTTTTTCAAAGAAAACCTTTCTGGAGCGTTTTTCACAGCCTGCTTTACATTATTTCATCATATGGCATGTTCTCACAACATGTTGAAAAATGACATTTTTCGACATAGTATACTATGGCGTTTTTTTGCGCCAAAATTCATGAGGTTTTTTTTTCAAAGAAAACCTTTCTGGAGTGTTTTTCACAGCCTGCTTTACATTATTTCATCATATGGCATGTTTTCACATGTTGAAAAATGACATTTTCGACATAGTATACTTTGGCATTTTTTTGTGCCAAAATTCATGATGAATTTTTTATACAAAGAGAGCCTTACCATAGTGTTTTTCATGACTTTATTTACATTATTTCATCATATGGCATGTTTTCACAACATGTTGAAAAATGACATTTTCGACATAGTATACTTTGGCATTTTTTTTGCGCCAAAATTCATGATGATTTCTTTTTCAAAGAAAACCTTTCATGAGTGTTTTTCACAGCCTGCTTTACATTAGTTCATCATATGGCATGTTTTCACAAAATGTTGAAAAATGAAATTTTTTGACATAGTATATTATGGCGTTTTTTTTGCGCCAAAATTCATGATTTTTTTTTCAAAGAAAACCTTTCTGGGGTGTTTTTCACAGCCTGCTTTACATTATTTCATCATATGGCATGTTTTCACAACATGTTGATAAATGACATTTTTCGACATAGTATACTATGGCGTTTTTTTTTGAGACAAAATTCATGATGATTTTTTTTTTCAAAGA